>NW_009943903.1:39770-61048 GCF_000696875.1 Nestor notabilis
AGATGCTGTTTGGACTAACTGAGGGTGACCTTGCAGGCATTTTCCCACTGTTGTTCCCACTGCCCATTCAATGACCATACACCTGGCTTTAAGTTTAACTTCCCATGAGGGTAATGAAACACCAGGATGGAGAAAAACAGAGGAGAACGTATTTACAGGGGGAAGCACAGTGTAATGGCTGAAGTATAAGTTTAGAAAACTTGGTCTCCAGCCTTGGCCCTCCCACTGGCTCCTCCTGTTATCTAGATGCAGTTGTCCCACCTCGGCTCCATCCATCTGCCAAATGGAGCCTGTGAGTCGGGCATCCCGTGTGACTTCATGTCACAACATGTGCAGCCCCGGTCACACAGGGCTGGAGAGTATCCCCCAGGATCCCACCGCCTGTGCATCGCTCTGTGCGGGTACAACCCCTGAAGGGGTGATGTAGCTGTAGATGTGAAGGAGGCAACAACGGCGGTGGCCTTTTTCTGTTTGCTTTATTCCCGGGGGTTATTTCTGGGCTGGAGGGAGGCTGCAGCGTGATGTCAGTGTGTAAACAGGGAGGTGAGTGTCGTCAGGGCTCAGGGGGTGGAGATGAAGGCACGTCTGGCTCCCCGGAGCGGGGAGTGGGAAAAAAAACCAGCGCAGATAAAGAAGCATAAGGGAAACGGCAGTGGAGCCACAGAGGAGGCGGCAGGGGAAGAGGGGGAACAAGGCTGCCGTCCCCATGCAAATCGTTTGGGAAAACAGTGTGCTGCCTTCCGTTAATTCCCCTGATTAAAACCGCATTAGTTTGTAGGTGTCAGGGACAGGCAGCTGTTTTCAAGGAAGCCCTGGCTCCACCAGGTCCTTCCTCGCCAAGGCAGCGGCGGCTCTATCTGGAGGTAGATGTCAGCGAGGCGCGGAGCCTGCCGACGCTTGTCCTCCTCCTGACAGGCCCTGGCCAATGTCCTGCTGCTGAGGGTCGTGGTAATTTACGTCCCTTCTGTGTACATTAACTTATCTGCAGCAGAGTTGGCGGGGTTTTTTCAGCCAGGCTGTCTCCTCCGCAGGCTGGGAGACTTTTCCTGCCTGTGGGACCCAAAGCGGGGACCGGCTGCACGCCCCTGCCAAGTTCCTGTGCCGGACCAACAACAACAAGCAGCGCCGTGGAGCCGGCGGCCACTCGCCGGGCCCTGCCGGCATCACCCATGCATACCCCCATGGGCCCCATGTCCCCATGCACCCTGGGGAGAGGGGAGCTAGGCAGCTACTGGAAACCAGGCACTTGGTTGTAAGCTCCTCACCCTGACTCTCCTCCTTGGTTTTATTCTGCTGTTGCTGCAGCAGTTCAAATGGTTATTTGTTATTTGCAGCTCCAACAGGGCTCTTTTCCCATGCCTCCTTCCCTGCCCGCCATGCAAGGAAGCAGCCTTCTCATGCAGGCGGCAGATACTTCCTACTGGGCTGCAGATTTTCGCGGCCTGGCTGGGGTGCCAATCCTTAAGGTGCTGTCTTGGAGGGATGTTAACATACAGGTATGATGTTATCATGGCAAATTCACTCTTAGCCTGAGGAGACAAGTAGCCACGGGTGGTGACAGGCATGCGTCTGAGTCTTCCTCTGGGCAACACTTCTTCCTATAAAGCAAGGTGTTTCCCTGACATCCACATGATGAATTTCTCTATTTTCTCCACATGCACAACTGAACAAATTTAATTATCCAGCTACACAAGGAGGTTTCTCTGATTTTGAAATTTTGGGGGGTCATTGCATTCAGACTCGCTTTTTATTTGGTTATCCCCTTGTGAATCACTGAATCCTTATTGGAAATCAGAAATGATGAAGCAAACTCTGCCCACTGTACCCCTTTTCAAATTCGCTACTACACCTGTCCTACTTGTCTTTGACTAGGTCAGGCAAAGTTGCCCATTACCATTATGAAGCCCATAAAAACACTGACAGCAGAAAGCAGCAGTGGCAAAGACCATGTGGTCCAGCAGCCTGAACCCACACCAGCTCATCCAGAAAGAGGTGAGCTGCCAACCTAATTGCTATTAGGAAATAGGATTAAAAAGAGGTATTTGCAGCAATATCAGAAAATGTGCCCCCTCACACCACAGAAAAACATTTCCCGAATAGCCCTGATCAGATAGTTTGCTTTGGTACCTGCAGAGAGCTGCTGTTGTAACAGGTTGTATCAGAAAGCCACCTACAAACTCTCAAACTGTCACAGGAATGCTAACAACCACAAATTACCTTTCTTCTTCACAAGGATGGAAAAACTGTGTCTTCTTAGTAGCTATCAATCAGCTTGATCCACACACCCCTGTACGCTGTATAAGTACATCTCAGCCTAGGAACTCCCTCGTGCAGTTAGTAGGTATGATACTGACTGTGAGGAAAACGACGGGCAATTTTGTTATGCTCCCAGTGCTCTTAGTGAGGTTTAAGCTACTCATAATAATAATAAAAAGAGGATCAGTGTTGTGGTTACAGGCCATATATGCCTGCTTTTGTTCTCCCCGGAGGCTGTTGGTCACCCTTTAGCAATGTGAAGCTGTGACGAAACGAACAATCCCAAATCAAGGGACACTGACTCAGAGCAGTAACTGTGAAACACAGGACCTGTATTTCCTGAATGCCATGGAGCAAAGACTGGTAAAAGAGGCCAGCACATACCCACTCGGAACATCGGAACATCAAGTTAACACTGAGCATTGTGTTCCCACCCTTGCCACACTAACAGGTCTTTAATTCAAGGCTCCATGCCTTCCACTGGGCTTGACAGAAGATGGAGATAGGAGCTGGGTACATGGGAAAGTTCTTTGGCAAGGCAGAAGAGCAGCAGCAGTGCTGTCTGCTCTAACTGCAGACTGCTGTATGCAGCAGCAGTTCCGCAGCACCTCAAGTGCTCCTCTCCACAAAGAGCTTGCAGAGGCTGTTTCTATAGCCATTATAAGCAGACTGAGCAATTCAGCACTGTCACGTTGCATGGTTACCTTGCAGATAAGATGGGTGGCTGTGCCTATTTGCATGTGGGAAAGGAAGATGTGTAAACTGCCTGCCAATGAAACATATGGGCTGTGTGGCAAGGGATATTGCAGTGCCTCTGGTTGTTAGCAAAAAATGTAGAAAACATATTCACACATCTTTCCCTGGTGTTCAGAGCCAATCTGTTGATCTCAGGACATCCCACTGCACCCTTACAGCCATATCTGGGCCACAACAGTGGCTTCCATCTAACAGGATGGCAGTAGATTTCACATGTAAGAGGAACATGGAGATTTTATTTCAAAGCTAATGTCTATGTCTATCTGCAGGTGAAGGCGGTCTTTGCGCACTGAGGAATTTCAGGGACGTATTTTCAAGCTCTTTTGCATGCTCTGTCTGGAAATACCAACTTCATTTTAAAGGAAACTCCATCCTTGTTGGGAGACACCAACAAAGTGGCTGGTGGCTTGGCCAATGTCTAAGATCCACTAACTTCTTAGGCATCTGGCTGCCCAAAGTTAGGTGTTAGCATCTGCATGGGGCGTGTAGTGCATGGGTCGTTTAGGGAGTTAAGCACCTCAGTTGTGGAGCTACCCCAGCTAGTTTGGAAAAAATGCTCAGGAAAGGTCTATAACTTAAGCTCTACATGTTAAGGACCTAGCACTTAAGCCACGGTTGGAGGGAAGATCCTATGTTCATTTGAAAGACAGTCCATTTTTAGAAAGCATGCTGGCCGTGTACACAGCAGAACCATTTCTGGAGTCTTCACTGTGGATATTTAAGCATTTTTACACAGTGTATTTCTTGTCTCAAGCACTGGACCCTGGTTTTGCTCCTTCAGGCCAGTTTCATAACCACTGTGCAGGCACTCCCTTCCTCTCTTCACCTTTGTACTGTGACAGTAGCTGACTTTTCCTCCCGATTTAGGTCCCTCATTGGTTATGCAAATAAAAAATTATCAAAACATTCACCAGCAGATGTTTCATTAAATATCAAATGAAAGTTTCTCATGTTTCCAGTTCTCCAGATACTGCCTTTTCTCTCCTGGCAATATTTTTCTCCTACCTCCCATGACGATTTGGTCTCAGCCTTGCTGGAACGAACAAGTAACTCAGTCATTTGCATAGATGGGGAAGAATTCCCAGAAAAGCTGCATTACCCTCAGCTTTCACACTGGTAATAAATACTCTAAATATAGATGAATAAACCAGGATGGAATTCATCCATCTCTGATATTCCTAGGTGTAAGCATGAAGAAATCTGAATTAGAGAGCTATGTGACTTCATAGCCCTGCATCCCTACTGCACTGTACTTCCTCACAAAGGTCTTCATTTAAGTGCTTTGTTTTCATTTGCAGTATATGGTAGCACCTGTCCTAGCACTCAGCTTTCAGACAGGTACCTGCACAGGCGAACAAGCACTCACAAAAGATAGCCCTCATAATTTTTTTGGTAACTTCAGGGAATTCCTGTGGGTTAAAAAACAAAAGGCTGGGTTGTAGTAGGAAGACTTCTGTTTTCCAGAACTACCCCAGGTTTAGTGAAGATCCTGAGGCTTGATGTGATATTTGTGAAGTTCACTGTGCTGCAGACTGTATTGTTTGCCCCATTTTGACTGAAAACTCACTGATCTCTTACAAATTCAGGCTTTGCTTGTCGACTTAAATTTTTAAATATGGCTCAGCCAACACATCGAGGTGAAACCTCCCCCTATTCTTCTGCATTTTGTTCTAAAGGTGATTGGGATTTTCTGTGGAAAAGCTGACAACTTTTTTCCATGTGAAGGAATGCCATTGTCAGTGTTTTCGCCTGAGGACAACGCAAACGCTTGAGTCCTGAAACGCATCCCTTCCTTCAAGCACTTCCAAGTCATCATTTGCCTGTGTACATTGCTGTGTTTAAATCCGGCCTTATGAGTTTTACAGATGGGCAGGAATGGGGGTGGAGGGCGATGGATACCCAGAGCCAGAACAGAAATAGAAGGAAATTATCAGCTTGGAGCCCAATCAGACATGTTTCTTTCTGAAAACCACTAGAATGCATCAAAAAACAGATTTGATCACATACAACTGAGTTTGAGCTAGTGTCACTTGGGTGCTCCTCTCCTGAAAATCCAGAAAAGATTTTAAAATAGCTCTTTGTTTTCTCACTGAACATCATGCAGTCCTTCTGCCAGTCTTTCTTAAGCCAAAAATCACTGCCAAGTCATAGGCACAATGTTATGCATAGGACATAACTTTACAACCACTTGATGCAAATAATTATTGTTAAGAAAGAGCAGCAAAAAAGAGCTAACAACCTTGCCTGTTTTACATAGATGTTTCCATGTATTTCAGTTTTACAATAAGCTTTAGACAAATAGCAGCTAGGGTCAGTGATATAGTTAAAATATGGAAATGTATGTAGATATCCGTATGTTCAAGATAGACAGAGTATAAACATTACTGAAAATGTACAGTGCCAACACTGCCTATTCTTCCAGTTAAATCAAAACTCCAGTTAGACTCTGTTTTTAGTTCTTTACAGCTGTGCCTCCCAGAATCATGTGATTATATGACAATCTCAACTTTTCCATCTTCATGTTTGCAATGGGAATCTTGAAAATATGTGCCTGTGGGTCAGTACATCAGGATGCAGGGAAATAGGCCCAATCTATCAATACTTAAGAACCTCTCGGTGTTTGAGAGAATGTCACAATTTGAAGTTAGGAATATCATGGTAACTGGCATTATTTTCTGTTAAATCATGAATATCAGTGAAAGTTCATCTCCTTACGCTTCCAAGCAGTTGCAAGGGAACAAAATGAGCAACCCACACATTCCCTTCCCATCCTGTCTATGACACTGCGAGTCATGAATATGCCTTGATCAAGTCACACACAGGATGAGATACTAGAAGACTGATTCTCACCCTTTGATTCTTTGTTTTCATTTTACTATAAAAGACCCTTACCTTTGTCAAGCAAGAGCAGAAGTTCTTCCATTGCTACTCATGCAACAAAGATCACCTTGGCTCTGACAGGGGCTTCACAGATTTCTCCACCTGACAGTCTTAACCCAGATGTATTTGCATAGACCTGCTGGTTTTGTGCACAGTACCAGCTGAAATCTGAAACTTTCCAAGAATCATACAAAGAAAAGAACATTTCTATCTGAAGTACTTTTATGGCAAGTTTCACAAACCCTTCCAATCACGTTTGTAGCTGAAACACTGGCAGCTGGGTTTATGTTGTTTTCTTTTCTCATTCTCTTTCTTCTAGTGACATTGCCAAGCTGTGTTCTAATCTGGAGGGCATTGGGGAAATGAAACAAAAAACAATTGAAGGGCTTCTGGTAAACTTAAATTTCTCTGAGGCAAGGACTTGTGCTGTGAAGGAGTCAGAAACCCAAGAGCTCTCTCCTAGTGCGTGCACTTTGCCATCGAGGGGGCTATGTCATTTCTTTGAAGCAGGCTCTATTTTGATGGGCAAAACACCAGGAGATGACGTAAACCTCTAAGGATGATTATTTGGGTCCTGTGTCCAGCTTATTCTCAAAAACAAAAAGCCTTGAAAATCTTTAAAGCTGCTGCTCTTTTGTCTGGTCAGCAATGAAAACAAGGGAGATGTTACTGGTCACAGAGCAACTGAATCAAAGGACGGGCATTGTGCTAGGGAAAAGTTCCCTGTGATGCTTTCTTGTCCTCAGCACAATTTGTCCTCTCTTTTTTCTGGGGAGATCTTCAGATAGAAGTGACAGCTTCGTGGACACTACGTAAAGTATAGACAATGTGGTGTGCAGTTTGTCTTGGTCTGACACTGCAAGTTCAGTGTACTCCCTAAGTTGTTGTTGGTCCTCAGGGCTGTCACCCAAAGGCAGCTGCCTGGCCAGGTTTCTGGCTGGGGTTTGCAGCACCTAGCACAAATTTGGGAATGGCAGTGATGCCATATGCTTTCCCCCAGCATCTCAGGTAGTATGGATCCATACAGGCACAGAATCCAGTAAGGACCCATGGTAGTCCTCTGCAGAAACTCTGTTGCAGGAGTCTGAGGATTTTGACAGTCACATAATGAAGCTCTTGCTGTTCTTGCCATTTAGGTAATCACAAAAACAAAAAAATAAAAGAGAAATTGAGATGTGTCTGAGAATCACCATGTGTCATAAACCTCTAATCTTAATATCTTTCTTTTCACCCAGTAAGTCCTTGATTCCTCATAATACCCTCCTACGCCTGCCCACCATTCCCATTCCCAGAACAAAACCCCCAAGTTCCCAGCAGTCTTGTGGCAAAGTACCAAGATCAAACTAATAATCTGAGAATTTTTCCACTTTCCCCAAATTATTCACAACGTGACAATTGCTGTGTATAATAACACAAAGTTATACACATGTTAAAATGCTTGGGTTATGGTTTATTTATCCTATTTGATTCTGTACATGCTCCAAAATTACGTTTGTCGTGGGAGTATCTGAGCTTCTTGCAGTGATGCACTAAGAAATGTCTCCCTCTTCCAGCAGTACAAAGTGAACAGGGGAAAGTAATCTACTATTAGACACAAACAGGGATACAATACAGAAAGTGTCACCAGTACCAACTATAGAGAGCAGTAAACTCAGCTCTTGGAGATATTATTTCATTCCCTGCCAGCTAACGGTCTGCAAAGTCCACACTTTCTGTGCAGATAGTTTTCCCTTTCTTATCAGGAGTCCTAGAGCAGAGCACCTTTAACCACAGCTTTCACCCCAGAGCTTCTATGCAAGCTTTTTAGATTCTTCTCTCAGGCCAGGGAACATGGAGATAGTTAACAAGACCCTAAACTTGACTCAAATCCTGATGGGAGGCCATTCAAAGGAGTAGAGTACAAATATGACAAATCTGGAAGAGCCTCAGCCATTGAGAAAAAACAGGACCAGCTTCTACACATGTTGATTCTCTGAAGGCTTTCTATATATTGCATTGCTGTAGCCCGGTCAGGAAATGGCACAGGCATGAATAACTGGAGCCAGGCCACTGGTTGTCAGAGTGTGAAAACATATCTTGGCCACCTCCAGATAGAAGTGGGCATTACTGTTGCTAAACTTCTTTAATAACCCTAAATTCCAATATAAAAAGAAATTGAAAAACATAGCATGTTACTGAGGATAACTATAAAGAGCATCATGTGCTGTAGACAGTAAATCAGAAATGTTAAGGCATAGCACAACTTCCAAGGGATGTAAAATAATAATGCGACATTATTCTGCAAGGATTTTGATCCAGATGTTGGTTTTTTTTTATTGTGGTCTTCACTGAAAGAATCAACTGTGATCAAATGTTGAATGTGGTTAACACTGCTGGTGAAAACTCATTGGTTAAAAGTCTTTAGTACCCCATTAGTCAGAGGTAAAATAAAAAATAGCAGATCGTTACCTTCTTTGCAGTTAGATACTGTCAAATAGGTTTCACCAGATGAAATGCACTTCAACAAATTTAGAGTCAATCATCTCAGTGATCTGAAAAAACCTGATAGATGGAAGAAGCTGTAGAGTACTAGGAAAGAGCAAATATAGTATTTTTTTTTAATATGGACAAGTCCATGAACCACAGCCTGTCTTCTTGATTTTTATTTCTGGGAAAAAAACAGAGCAAAATGCTATAGCCAGACCATCAGACAACAATCAAACCACCTGGGAGGTAATAGCTGCAGAGAAACATGGCTTTGTCAAACAAGTACTAGTTTTGTTCAGTTCAACCTAATTTTCTTCTCTAACAGGACATGAGTGTTTTTGAGTTGATGTCACAAAGGCTTTTGACACTGTCTTGTAGGACAGTTTCCTAAGGAAATTATAAGAAAGCATGAGCTAGTTAAACTGTTGTAAGGCAGGTGCTCAGCCACTTGGAAAAGTGGCTACTTTCTACTCAGAAAGTAGCTGGAAATTGGTCATTGTCAGACTGGAAAGTTTCTTTGACTGCACTTCCACGGGGGTCCATCCCAGGTCAACATTTTTATTAAAAACTTGGAAAATGTCAGAAGGGATTTTTCACTTTTTAGAAGAGGCTGGAATATAATTTAATAGATCTTTACACATTGAAGAAACTGTATTAAAAATAATATTATCAGTAAGGACTGGAGAAGAGTACTACAGCTAGAAAGACATTCTCAGCTGTCAACATGAAAGTGAGGGGAAGAACTGAATAAGGAAACAGTTCTTCCAAAAATGAACTAGAGAATGCTGGGGACCACACATTGAGGGTGAGTCAATTCCATGATACTAATGCAAAAGAATTCCTCTAAATGAAGGGGATTTTTAAAAGGGAACTTTTTTAAACTCAAAGAAGTCCTTCCACTCTGCTCAGCACCTAGAAGGCATCTGCCAAACACTGTGTCTGTATTGAACAGATATTTCATAAAAGACTTGGACTAACTGAGGAAAAGTCAAGAATAATCAGAGGTATAGACAACATGACTTAAAGAGACAGAATAAAAAAACTGGGGTGTTTGGTCCAGAGGTGAGATGTGATAATACTTTTCAAATATATGAAATGCAGCTGCAAAGAAAAGAGTGTAAAAGAAAGTTCTTTTTGTCCATCACAGTTAGAAAATGTGAGCTGAAATTTTCTAATGACAAGGGGAGTTAAAGGCTGGCACAGATTGCTAAAACTACTGTGGACTATTGATGGTCAAGAATAATTTGAGTGTTCCTCTCTTGCAGGCAAATCACAAAGTTGATAGCTCTCAGTTCAGTGGTCCCTACAGTTCTCCAGACAGTGAGGAATACAAGAGCACACTTAATCCATGGGAGCAACTGATCAACTCTGTTGCATCCCTCCCACCAAGGGGAGTGCATCTGATGCCAACTCTTTAAAAATCCTTTATTCTGTCAGTATATCCTGGGTCATCACTGGCTTTACATTTTAGCAAGTAGCCTTAGCTGATGTATTGCTCTCATCCAGATAACATTATCTTGGTCACATCTGCCAAGCAGTAGGACCATACAGCAAGAAGGTTGATCAGAACTATTGCCAAGAGCGCATGTCAATAGACTGGAAGGAAGACATTGAATAGCAAGACAAATGCAAGGTCCAGCAACAGAAATATGACTTTCTAGTAGTCACTGACATCTCTTGAAGAGGGACCTGGCCATTTCATATACTACCCTGGCCCCCATTAACACCCTCAAGTGAAATAGGAGTATTTTCAGGTCAAGAGTGTAAAATGTTGAAGAAAGATCCAGAAGGATGAAAATGGATGGCTATTTTCTATCTATTGACAAGCAGAGATCATCCATCAACACCGCTAAAGTAGCTTCAGTTCAGTGTCCTGACCTCAATCCAAATTGCACCATGTCTCATGCTAATTAATATCTCTGCTACCTATAAGGTAACAGGCCTTATTTCATTTTCCCATCAGATACTGGCCTGATCAACAGGACATCTATTCTGATCTATAGTATGCCTACAGTCAATATGTGTATACTCTACGCATATACTTCTTTCTCCCCATTGGATGGCTATTTTTTATACAGCAGATGTGCTAGCACAGCTTAATTCAGAAGCAACATTTGTCGCAGTTCTAAAGTGAAATTGAAATATGCTGTTGGAAATAAAGATGAATAAAATTATCCTGTAAGTGAATGCCAAGGCTGAAATCTTTGTAAGCACTCTTAGGTAATTCCTTAAAAAAAGAGAGATCCATTATGCCCTAACCTGCACTTTGTCACCAGTGTTGTTCCACTGACAAGGTAAAGAACTGAGGAATGTCCACAGACTTGTTATGACATTAATCATATTAAACAAGGCATGTGAACAACAACCGCAATTAAAGTGTAGCAATCAAAGACATAGGAAGCATTTACATTTTGGAAGACCATAAAGTGGTATGTTTTACTTAGAAATCACAAAGACTGTGTCAGTCTGTAAGATGGGAACTATATACACACCCTTCCTAAAAAGTAGCCCCATCTCAGGCAGAACTTGTCTGCATCTCCAATGAATAGTCAGAGAGTTCACAAGATACTAAAAACTTGACCCTGGTACACAGTGGTATACCCTTTCCAGACTCTAATGAAGTATAAACAGTCCAAAGGTATCTCTTAGAATAGACTTCTCATACGGCTACCAGTAAAATGCTCCCCAAACAGCCAATCTAAATAGTTTTTAGACTCCCTGTACAAAACTATAATGCTTCCCAAACTGTTATTTCACCACTGGGAATACTGATGGGCTGACACAAATCACTGATTGTAAACACATCTGCACTGAGGAAACAGGCTTGTCTCCCCCAAAGGGTTTTGTATTCTATGTTAGAAGACCGAACAGTGAAGTCAAGTTTCCTATCCTAATCTGAGGTTGCCTAACAGCTCCAGAGAGCTCAGATTTGTGCTTAGGGCAAATCAGAAAATGATACTATGTCACCCACCTAGACCCTGATGACAACCAAATGCTTGAGACTTCTAAAGTATTCAGCCCTCAGCTCTAACATAAGAACATTTTGAATATAAACCTTCAGTGACCATACACAGCCAAATCATCAAAATACTGGATGTCCAGCTTCCAGTCATAAAGGTGATCACCAAGTATGACTGAAAAGCACTTCATATGTTCTAATTCATAATGTGGTTACCAGGGGATTATGCTATGAGAACCAGCTTTCATTGATTGCTTTGAGCAACAGGTGAGATCATTATAGACAGGGCATGGGGAATGAATTTTGTGCATATGCCTACACATAGGCATGCATCATTGCAAGCCACTACTGAAACAGGAAGGTTTATTAACTTCATTACTGGCATTTGTCTGATCTGGGAAGATGCTGCCCACTCCTCCAGGATTTGGCAAATTCAGGATCTCAGTGTGTTACAAGTTCATCTTCAGTGGCCTTCTGCCGCCAAAGCTTTGTTCTTTTCTTTACTGTTCTATCTGATTTTGGATGCACAGAGCAGTTACTAGCAATATTCCTAAGACAATAAAGACTTTCTTGGCTTTCCAGTGCTTAAAAAGTATCTACAAGAGCTGTAGATACTGATCTGATTACAGCTGGCTTTGAGACACAGGTCAGACAGACCTGTTCAGTGGAGTCACTGCTCTCTGGCTCCCCAGCTTCAAGGACACTACTAACGATCTTTCTTCTCTGAGGTTAAACTGGCCAGCTGCCACTATAAACACAAAATCTCACTTACATGGTTAAAAGATTAAATATCTGATTAAAATTTCTGGCTGCTAATTTGTTGAACTTGGCCACAGGGGTAAATCTGAACTACATGATACTCAGTTCTATGGGCTCAGGAGCAGGGGGAGAAGGAAGGGAAGGGGGATGTCGTATTTTACAAAACAGCAAGGAAGTCACATTTCAGCTGAAAATCAAGATGGAGGATGTGATTCAGCCATGTCCAAAATAATAGGCAAACTGAGTTTGGGCAGGTTGTCCTCCTTGTAGCAGCCTCTGCAGAAGTGGGGGTCCATGCAACCAAAGCAGGGTGTGAAGTCACTGCAGCCACCTAAGGCACCCTTTTGAGATGCAGCGCCTGCTTCCAGCAACATGGCTGTAAAACCTCGCCAGAGGCAGAGTAAGGGGATAGTCTGCAGCTGAAGCTGAACTCAGCAAGGGATGTCCATGGGTTGGATCAGGAATTTCTTGGTCTCCACAAATAACTTAAGCTACCACCTGAGCCCTGGTTCATCATGCTTAGGAAATCTCACAGAGGTTTTTGCGGGCAGATATATCAGTCTCCTTACCCCATTTCTCCACGGTTTATCCTTAGTAAGGACACTCAGGCAGCCCATTCCCTTGGACAGAGTCCTTGAAGGGTGTGCTCAGCTGGTATTGCACGCTCAGAAACTTCAGACAAGTTCTGTAGATTATAATAAGAGACATAGGATGGGTTTAGTTTTTCTGCATTGCAGGGTCCAGGCAACTCTGAACAATATTTTCTTCAGAGACAGCAAGCAGCTCCTTCTTAACTGCAAATCTGTCCTTGCCAAATTTCATCATTTGCTTGCTGCAAGCTATGTTAAAGCTCTGCAAAAGAAAAATTAGTGGAGTTTTTTTATAATGGGAAAGGTTAGGAAACTTTAATGTAGGAACTTTTGGTTCTCCTATATTAACCCCTTATGGTTGTGTCTTAATTTGACACTACGGCTTCAGCCTTGACCCTGATATTACTTCCTTGGAGCTATTCTTATAGAACAGGAGCCTCAGCAAGCGCATTTCCCAATAGATGTTATAATTCACATAGTAAATATCAGAAAAAAATCACAATCTACTTGTAGCAAGGACTGCAAGGACCCCATCACTTCTGCAGCCAAAAGTCACTGAAGTGGATATGTTTAGAAAACGACAGATTATGTAAAAGCCATGATTATGTCCTGACTGTCCTGGTCTGTTCTACCCACACACCTGTAAAGACCTAGTAGGGGATATGACTCCCAAAACATGGCTTTTCAGCATTATTTTTAGCATATTTTCAACAGTCATGTTCTTTTCGGATTCTCTTTTCTCTGCAGCCTTTGCAGACACTTAGCACTCCAACAGTTACTCATACCAACAACATTGCCTCTTTCTGTGCAGCCATGATAGAGCTATGTTTTCCCCAATGTGTCTAAATCCCTGGCATGTGTTTTATCTCTTCAAATTCAATACTGTGAGGACAGATCCTGAACAATCTTAACTCAGGCTGAGCAATGACCAATTTGTCTTAATGGGTCAGTGAAAGCTCATGGCATTGCTTCTGTTCCCAGCATCAGGTTTCATCCAACAAAGCCAATGAGACACATCCATGTCCTTGAAGTTAGTAAGTATGTTTCTGAATTGGGGTCTGGTTGTTCTTCAGAGCAAATATTGACATTTCTCCCCAAATGGGCTTTCCGTAGCACATTTGTGCCATAAATGTCATTGCTCAAATGGGAAACAAATACACAAAGGTGCAAACACAGCCAAAGCAAATTAATTCAAGCAGATATGCCAGGGCAACGTTTTGCTCTTCCATCAAATGGCTGCAGGCAGCGACTCAGAGGGAGCCAGCTGTGCAGGTTAAATGGCAAACAAATGTCTACTATCTGAGGAGCTGGCAGCCCTGGTGAGCCCAGCACAGCCACTTTGCCACCAGCAAGAGGTAAGACTTGGTTATGGGGGACACCTGCAGAGGCAACCATCATTTGCCAATTAAGTTAAATCTCTTCTGCAAGTGGGGTGATCTTGCTTATGGGTGCATGGTTGGTAGGTAGAGTCCACCTGGACATCTTTGTTTAGGTAGCTGAGTCATGTCACAAAACCAGGGGAATATCACAACAGACAAGTAAGGGGGATGAGCTTCTACTGCTGTTGCTGCATAGATCTGGTTAGCAAAGTATGGCCCATGAACCCCTTGTAGCTTCTGCAGTTGTAACCCAACAAGCTTTAAACTTAAACAGGGGAACTTTAGGTTAGATATAAGGAAGAAGTTCTTCACAGTGAGGGTGGTGAGGCACTGGAATGGGTTGCCCAAGGCAGTTGTGGATGCTCCAACCCTGGAGGTGTTCAAGGCCAGGCTGGACAGAGCCTTGGGCGACATAGTTTAGTGTGTGGTGTCCCTGCTCATGGCAGGGGTGTTGGAACTAGATGATCTTAAGGTCCTTTCCAACCCAAACCATTCTATGATTCTATGATTCTCTGATTCTATTCTAAGTAGTTTCCAATGGGGACATCCTACTAAGATAAAAGCCACTAAGATAAAAGCCTACTAAGATAAAAGCCAAAGTTTTGTTATGGAGGCTCCAGCTGAGCATCCTAGTGCTTAGGTGAATATTCATCAGCAAATCATGGAGGATCCCACTCAGAAAAGTCTTTTTTTTTTTCATTGGCCCACATTCTTTTGTAATAGTCTCACAACCTGTTATATTTGTCCCAGCAGTTGCCATACCCCAGCATGGCTGGACAAACCTGGTCTTCTTTGTGTTCCAGAAATGAAAAAGACGACAGACTTGGCTGCTTGGAGCTCTCTGCACAGGGAGGGGGAAACCTGCAGCGCAGAGGGAAGGCAGAGAAGCAGACTCAGCACCACACTTCTCAGCAAAATATGCAACTCGATAGCCCAAAAATGTCATTGGCTGGAAGGCAGCCGTTTCCCTTTAAGAGTATTTAAAGTATGTTAACTACAGACCAAATGAATACATTGTAAACACAATATAATAACTCTCTAATAGAGGAGAGAGGTTTTTTATTTACCTACCAGAGACATTTGATTATTGAGCAAAATTGCCTTGTGAAAAGAAAAGCACTCCATCACCTCGCAGCCTCGAGTGCCAGCATACCACATCGAACTTTAATGTGGTCGGTATCTGTTTAGAGGTCACTTAAAAGGTAACTATTTCAAAAAACGCATTCATATAAACATAAGTTTTAATGCCTTTTGTGTGAAATGCGAAAGTCGAGTCTTGAATGCCTCTGCTCATGAAAGAACATGTAGTATTTTTAGCTAGATTAAAGGGGTTAATCCTGGTCAAATTCCACTTTGAATACTTACACTCTGCCTACTTTAATTCTCCTGAATTTCAACTGTACATTGTGTTCTGCTTGTCTTTTGCCCTAATGTGTCAGTGTTACCTAGATATGACTGCATTTCAGTAGCACATTCAATCGTGGGGCCCTTCACCCTAGCTGTCCCCATGCCACGCGGCTCTGCGCTGCTCCTTTTCCCTCATCTGACACAATTACTGGGTCCTTATGGACCATTTCATGGGGACCTGTGAAAAGTCCCTTAACCAGGCCTGATGAGTATCAAGGGAGGACATTTTGCCTTTATTTCATTCATCGTTAAGATACCCAGGAAAGATATGTGCTATGTAAGTAGGAAGGACCGTTGCCACAGTATCAACAAGTAATAATTATATCTAATGCCTTCCTTTTCACTTAACTTTTTTAGTGATAAAAGGATTCTAATTAAAAATATAAACAGGTCTTTCACTTTTTGTTTTATACTTATCTTCCACATGTGCTTGTAATAATCTGCCTTCTTGCCAACATCATCTTGTAAATGAGATCCATATCTCAAGGGTTTATCCTGGTTAAATAAACTGAATTCAATAAAACCCATCTTCAGATATTCCACATGTGAGAGTTATTACTACACTAACATGCTACTGCTGCTTCTGTTACCTAGTGTTACAGATGCATTAACTTCTCCCCTTTGCTTGAGTTATGCTCCACTGTATATCTAAGATAAGGAAATGGAGTGCCTGGAGCCTGTTCAGTGTTATCGTCTAACAAACAGTGACTTTTTTATTGAAGGAGCTCCACGAGCGATGCACGTTTTATTGAAACTAATTCAGAGGGAAAAAAAAATATTTAAAGATAAATGTTGAACTAAACCCAAAATAAGTCATCGTGTTATTTGCCCCCTTTCTCTTCCCTTCCCTCCTCTTTGGCCCCAGCTGGTAAGCCTTGTGATAGTGTCACACAGGGCTGCACAACATTTCATTGCAGTCAGAGCTCAAAGGTTACTGTGCAGTCTTACAGCTGCACCCACTGAAGTTGGCATCAGCCTTTCCTGCCCCCTGAAATTCATTCATTTATCAGCCTCTGTGGTGCCTGCAAACTGGACTGTGCTCAGTGCAAATCTCAGAGCAAAACAATTTTGTTTGAGCTCCACGGCATTTTTTGTTTTAATTTTATTATTTTTTTCTGGATTACTTCTTCTAGCTGTCTGGCTTGAACTTCCTGCCTTGTTACTGCAAAATCATCTGATTCACTGTGAGACACTGAGCCCTCGGCGTGTTTTCCTGTCAGCATTTCTTTCTCAAAAGCACCCCCCGGCCATCCACTTATCCAGACAGAGCTAGGTACCCACTAAAAAGTCGCTGCGTTTCCTCCAGAATCCTTCCATTGTTGTGGAAATGAGTGTAGTGGACATCTAGGTCATCTTCTGAAATTAGGGTATGGATCCCTCTTCGAGTGAGATCGCAGAAGAAGAGCACAAGGAAAAGATCAGTTACAACAAAAGGTTCCTATGGACCAGCCTCCCTTCATCTCCATTTCTCTTTTCTTTGAGTGTCTTTTTCCTGTTTCCTTCCCAGCAAGGAATCAGATGCATTGCATCACAACCATCAGATGGAAATCTTCAGTTCAGTTTGCAGGGATGCAAACAGACTAATGGCCTGATCCTGAGACAGACGGTTGTTTTGATTGGCAGCGAGAGCTTGATGTCCAGAATGACTCCAAAAGGTGAATTAGAAATACAGAAACAAGGCTTTTCGAGATGGCTATAAGGCAGCTCTTGGCCCATCACAAAAATAAGCAAAAAAAAACCCCACAAAAATTAGAACAGCGTTGGAAATAGCAAGACTCCTTTTGCAACATTTATAGCAAGTGGAGGCCTCTCAGGGAAGATTTCCAGGAGCAGAGCCAAATTCAGAAATAAAAGCCAAGGAAAGGAAGATTTACACCTCCCTCGAGAAGATAGCCAACAAGATTTCAAGGTGGATTTTGAGACTTTGGCTGCTGAACTACATTTCTCAGATTTTTCTCTTTGATTTTAATGAGGTGAACTAATACTTTTGTTTATTTAAATGAATTATAATAATAATAGAAACAAATGCAAAGAAGCATCTTTTCTGAGCATCAAGGCCTGATTTCAGGGTTTCATCTCCAACCACCCTCTCCTATTGGTGTTTATTTGCAAAAGCACATCCCGATGATGAGGTCAGGGACACTCTGTGCTAGGCACTGTTTAAGCCACATAGCATAAAGTCTTTGCCCCAGGGAGTTTGCAGTGTCTGATTTAGGGAGGGGAATAAAAATGGAAAAATAAAAAAAGGAAGGAAACTAGAACTAGCACAACATTAGAGTCCAGTGTGCTGGTATAAATCATACCCGAGACCCAAATGGGCATGTTATATAGGAGTACAACTACTGCCATGCTCTCATGCTTTAGTGCCCTTAGAGGGTTTTTCTTCCTATGAGCTATCTCCTGCCTTTATCTCCAGGAGTACTATCTCCCGCCTTTTTCTCCAGGAGTACTATCTCCCCTGTGTGCTTTCTGTACCCTCAGCCACCTTTTCTTTGCTTGTTGGCTTGGGCTGACCCAGCTACACCTTATTTCATTCACTGGTCACATGAGGAAGTGGGACACACAATGAATAAGTGAATAAGAATGTTAATCAGGCAATCACTTATTTTTCCTTATAGGCTTCATTCTTATCTTTAAGTAAATACTAAGTCCAATGTCAGGAAGAAAAGTTTTCATACATCTGAAATTAAAAAAAACCAAAACATGGCAGTCTCTTTGTGCTGGGGACTTTGTCTATTAAACATGAAATTTTCTTTTTTTGCCTCTATTTTTGCCTCCATTTTTTTGCATTTCTAACCCTGGCAAATAAATACAAAAAGATCAGAAAATGTTAACTAGCGGTCATGTAAACAGCAAAGGCTTCCTACATACAGGCCATAAGCCATAGTATGTTTTTGGAAAAGGTTCAGTAGGTGCTTTGTGAGTGATGCTACTTTAAAGCAATGTATCAAGCCATATCTTTCTGGCAAAACTTAGAAGTTTTTAAGTGGAAATATCACACTGGGAATTTTCATCCAGGCTCAGCAGCCTGTTAGAAGAGGACCTGAGATCTGGAAGGCATCCCTGTACCATGCCACTGCTATCCTTTAAGATGCTACCTGGGCTTCAGAGTAACAGGGTTTCAGAACAATGACTGGGGCTAAGAAACAAAATTATATGAAGACTGTGTACTAAAACAATGCTCTCTTTTGTTTGAAGCTGGTCTTGCTAGTTTGATTTGTTGCTATGTCTCAAGCTGGAAGGGGCAATGATCAGTCTGTCTCTGTTCCCCCATGCCTTGCCACTCAGGTCTGTGTAGACTCCCCATTCTGCCCTCCAATGGTGGTTTCCTTTCCAAGCTGGAAAACCGTGCTCACACACTCACTGCATGTGTGGAAATCTCTTCCACCTCTTCAGTCACCTTTGCCACCCTTCTTGAGACCTACTACAGAGATGGAGGGAAGATTCAGACCTGAACACTACTCTAGGTTCAAGGACACCACAGGTCTATGTGGTGATGGCATCATGATAGTCACTAGTTTGTTCTTTTTTTTTTTTTTTAGTACTCCCTAACAACTGATTTGCTTCTTTGATTGCTACCGAGCACAGGACCAACTTTTTCACACCACTGTTGTAGCCCCACCATCTTGTTTGAAAGTGATAGCAACCTGGTCCTTAGCATTTTACATTTAATTTCCAGATAATATTCTTCCATGTGCATCACCTTATGTTTATTTACATGGAATTTCATCTGCTGTTTTACCATCTGCTCACTCAGTCTTGTAAAACCCTCTGCAATCTTTCACATCCAACCATGACTATGAGACCCCATTTAGAATACTGTGTTCAGCTCTGAGGTTCCCAACATAAGAGGGATGTGGACCCGTTGGAGTGAGACCACAGGAGGGACATGAAGACAATCAGGGTCTGGAGCACCTCTCCTACGTAGACAGGCTGAGAGAGTTGGGCTTGTTCAGCCTGGCGAAGAGAAGGTTCCAGGGAAACCTTAGAGCAGCTTCCCATACCTAAAGGGGGCCAACAGGAAATCTGGAGAGGGACTTCTTACAAGGGCAGGTAGTGACAGGGCAAGAGGGAATGGCTTTAAACTGAAAGAGGGGAGATTTCGGTTAGATATTAGGGAGAAGTTCTTCACCATGAGGGTGGTGAGGTGCTGGCACAGGTTGCCCAGAGAAGCTGTGGCTGCCCCATCCCTGGCAGTGTTCAAGGCCAGGTTGGACAGGGCTTCGAGCAATCTTGTCTAGTGGAAGGTGTCTCTGCCCATGGCAGGGGGTTGGAACTGTATGATCTTTAAGGTCCCTTCCAACACAAACCATTCTATGGTTCTACGATTCTATGATCATCTTACTATCCTGAATAGCCTAATAACATTCCCAGTGTTATCTCACTATTAGGCTTCTTTCCATATCCTGTATGGAAATATTCGTATATCAATGAATATTCATCCCATATCCAGACCAAACATTTTAGCACAGATCTGAAACTTGACTGGTGACAATACACCATGAAAATAGCCTACGTTTTCTGCTCTCGGCTTCCCATCTTTTAATCAATTATTTATACATACAAGGACCTTCTATCCCATGGTTTTTCAGTCTCTTATCTAAGAGTGGCTTTTGTGGTCTTGTGGAAAGATTTTTAAGAATTCAGTAGAATGAATCAATGGAATATCCTTACATATTGGCTGACTCCTTCAGAAAAATAGGAATTAGTAAGTAAGGTTTTAATAGAATTTTAATGCTAGACCTCCTTTTACAAACATCATGTTGACTTTTCCACACTACAGTGTATTTATCCATGTTTATTAATTCTGTTCCTCATTATTGTTTCTATTGATTCGCCTAAGTGTGTATGTCAGGATCACTGGCCTGTAGGTCCCCCAAAATTCCCTTGAACAAAGGTCCTTTTTGGTTAACACAATAATAATTTGGTGCTAGTTTGTCAACTACTCGACTTCAGTTACTGTGCAAGTTTTAAGTGTGAGTTTAAACATCACAGTTCAGTTATTTCATCCTTGGATTCCTCTACAGCCGTTGGGTAAATACCATCTGATCCTGATGACTTGCCATTGTTCATTGTGAATAAGGAGCCCATAACCTCTTCCACCAGCACTTCACTTAGAGACGGGTCCTGTGATGAGTCCCACGAAAGTTAAGATCCCATTGTAGGAACCTCCACAGGCTTTTCCACACCTTTTTCAGACAAAAAGTCTCGCATTTCTGATCGTAAACAGTAATATATTGCACTTATGCAAGATTTTTAGCAGCAAAGGGTCCTAAATTTTGTTTAAAAATTTGCACAATAAATTCTATTGTGAATGAAAAGCAAGAAGGTGAGTGAATATAATTTCCAAAGTCATCTAACTACCAAAGGAGCTGCTGCTAAAGTGAATCTAAATAGGGAAAAAATTTGGTATGTATAGTGACTTTATCTTGTATATATGTCATGGACCAAATAGTGTCTGTACTATGTGCAGACTGTGGGATCAGCCAGCCTAGTACACAAGGTTTTCAAAGCTGACAAAATCATTGTGATTTAAAGGCTAGTTTAAGTTTTACTTACATACTTCTATTTGCTCAAGTTACACCCCTCCATGGATCAGGACTGTGACAACAATTAAGCTGATACTGTTCCATAAAAATGTCAAGAAAACCCCTCCCTCCAAAAAAAAAAAAAAATTAAAAAAAATAGAGGTTTCCAGCTTTCCCAAATACATGTAGAAATGATCTGGTTTGGAGCAGTAAAGAAGGCAAGAAGTGTCAGACAGCTCATGGCCACTTACGCAGAAGTTTCTGAATTGCTCACGATAAGACAGCATGGAAAGAGGGT
>NW_009943903.1:61079-78984 GCF_000696875.1 Nestor notabilis
AAGAGTGTGAATCGTGAAAAAGATCTAAAACAGTTTATAAGAACAAAGCTTTTGAAATGTTCTTCATTTTTTAAACATGTGAAAACACAGAAACCAAGAAGATGGCTGCTAAGGAAACAATAAATTTGTACCAAAATGCTACCTGTGCTCACTTAGGGAGGTGCATTTATTGTGAACAATTTATATTTTTTGAGGAATATTTGGTACTGAATATTTTGTTTATGAATATTTGTGTACATACTGTAAGACTTGCACACAAAGAAATGGTGAAAATTAGATGATGTGATTTCCCAAGATTTACTCATACCTGAAACCACGTATCTTGGGAGGACAAAAGCTTCTGTGTGTTGCCAACACCAAATGCTGCCAATTAAATTACTTTTTTCAAATAATCTAAGAATTAAAGCTCTGCTAAAAAGAACAGATTTTACTTCATGGCCAATGACTCCTCCACCACTGCAATATCAGAATGTTTCAAATAACTATTGCTCACTAAACAGATGAAAGGGGAATAATCTGTCGACTGCTGGCCTGCTTTCAATGAAGCACTGAGACTGCATTAAAATACTCCATACAAGCAAAAAGCATGTAATAATCACACAGGTCCTTGGCTCCGTATCACTGTTTGCACTGATAATGCTTATGATAACTCTGCAAGATACTTCTCTGACTATAAAGTAATGTAAAATGAAAATGATCGTCAACTGCCAGAGGACTGGTGAGCTTATGTACTGCATAATATCGTAATGTATCTTTCAGATAAGTTAGCATTTGGTCTGGAAAATTGTGAAACACAATATTTCAACACTTTTCCTCTCCTGCCAAGGCAGCTTCAGAATCACAGAAGACAGTTTATTTTGAACATATGGAAAAGATGAGGAATGTCCTCCCAGAGATAACCATCTCCATTACATGCAGGTTGAAAGGATCTTCAGACCTTTCCCAGTTATTAGATATTACTTTTGTATACTTGGTGAGCATTTCTCACTTGCACTTTTTTGTGGGGAATGAGGTGGAGAATGGAGAGACATTTAAGTAACCGAATATTTTTTCCATGTCTCCTGCAAAACAGGCTTAAAACTGGAACAATCTGATTTTGGATGTGCTAAAGTTTATGGCATAAAACTAGAAGGTAAGTTACAATAATTGATGGCAAATTACTTGTGCATAAGTATAACTCTTACCTGGTATCATAGCAAAAGAGGAGAAATGGGAAAGAATTTCATTCACAGTAGTGCTTCAGCTCTAAAATGCCTGACTTTACATACTACCTTCACCAAATTGCTCTATCTCGATTTAGACTTGAGTTTTTGGAAACAGTACTGACTTTTCAGGAAACGGTAGGCATTGATAAAGGAGTACCACTTGACAAGAGGCTAGGGACTGAATATTTTTATGAGAAATTCTTTGCATTGAGACGTTCATGAGTATATGTGTACATACTCTAAGAATTGTGAAGAAAGAAGTGGTGCAATGTTCTATTTTCACTTACTACTTCTCTCAGTTTCTTAAAACTTATACAATTTATTATGTCCATTCCTGATTTAAATTCAGCAGTGGCAAGAATTTTCTTTCTCTGTTAACAGACTAGGAGAGACTGCAGAATGTGTGCTTTTAACCTGAATGTGTGCTTTGAACCTGAACTTAACATTAAAGGTAATTTCATTGTCTACATATATATTTTTTTAAATTGACTTAGTAACTAACAGCTAAGCTATATGGGAATGTTTAAAAATATGTAACAGCATTTAAAAGAAAATATTACAGGCTTATGATAATCATATTGAATCACTGGTGTGGTAAACTACCCTAGTGCTATTTGCCTCAGCTACAAATACCGGCAGAGCTACACGGGGTTCCACGAGGATTGTAAAAACCAACCTGCAAAGGTGAATAAAGGCAGATTTTCCACCTGGAGGTCAATGACGCTGTAAGCTAACTGCCAGTTATACCCATAAAACTTCTCTGGCGACATGTCTGTGACCTGGTGCCAGAAATACAAGCAGCACAAAGGTCTTCTGCAAAGTCTCCCCAAATAGCACAACGGTACCGATGTCTTCCAAGTGAAACCTCCGGGTTAGGCAGACCAGGTATGAGGAGCAGAACACACAGCCACAGAGCGCTGAGTGAAGCTAAGCAAGCGGTGTCTCTATGTGCTCCATCATGCCTGGTCTAAGTGTCTGTAAGATCCGGCCCTTGGCAGTGCATTGCCCCATGCCACGGTATTTCAGTTTCTTTTTGTTCAAAAAGAGCTACAGACCCCTACAGTGCTATATAAATAATATGCATTTTAACTTGCCAAGGACAAATCAAGTGTTTTAATTTCACACTCTAACTCAAGATAAGAAAATAAACATGAGCTGCTGGGGAGTTCAGTAAACTTGCTCGTGAACTGGAGGGATGGAGTGGAGGAGGGGCGACAGCACATGAAAAACTTCCATTCAGTGGGAATTGGATAGAAAAGCAAATAAAAAGTTCCGCTGCATATGAAAAAGTATAAGAAATGATACTGAAACTATCCGAGTATCACTGTACAAACCAGGAATACATCCTGACCTACAAAACTGTATTTTCTATTCCTAATCCAAAAAGTTTATGGACTCCAGCTATCAAAATGCAATAATACTGATCCAAAGAGAAGAAGAAAACTTCTCTGCCTTTCACTCCATTTCAGGTTCCCCTAGTAATTGTTTATATTAAGCCTGGTGCCGAGGAGAAATCTGCTTGACGATGCTGCAGCAGTGATAGGTTTTTAGGAGGAACTGTAGATTTATATCCTCTGACAGGGACTGTGATGCAAGAGCTCTGGCCAGGTCACAAGATACTAGAAAGACATTTATTGCATTGGCAACATTTTCTCTGCTTTTTTGGCAATTCACAAACACTTTAGAACTCTTCAAGAGAAACAAATTTTTATTTTCAATCATCTTGATTCTTCTCAACATTTCAAGGACACAGGGAGCCATCTGGGAGCTCTTCAGCAACCATACCTTTTACATAGGGCCAGGGACTGCATCTCCAACAAGTGAGCAAGACAGATCTGAAGAAGCAGGATACTTAAAATAATGATCTGTGTTAGGAGGGACATTCAGAGATAATCTAGTCCAACCTCCCTGCCAAGGGCAGGGACATCTTTCAGTAAACCAGGTTGCCCAAAGCCCCATGCAACCTGGCCTTGAACGTTTCCAGGATGAGGCATCTGCAACTTCTCTGGACAACCTATTCCAGTGTCTCACCACCCTCATTGTGAAAAATATCTTCCTTATGTCCAATTTAAACGTACCATTTTCAGATTTCAGTTTAAAACCATTGCCCCTTGTCCTGTCACCACAGGCCCTGGTAAAATGTATGTCCCCATCTTTCTTATAAGGCCCCTTTAGTACTGGAAGGCTGCTATAAGGTTTCCTTGGAGCCTTCTCCAGGCTGAACAGCCCTAACTTTCTCAGTTCTTCACAGGAGAGGTGTTCCAATCCTTGATCATTTTTGTAGCCTCCTCTGAAACCACTTTAATGGCTCCATGTTTTTCTTGTACTGTGGAACCCAGAGCCGGACACAGCACTGCAGTTGGGGTCTCACAAGAGTGGAGTAGAGGGGGAGAATCACCTCCCTCAACCTGCTGGCCATGCTTGATGCAGCTCTGCACATGGTTGGCTTTCTGGGCTGCAAGCAGACATTGCTAGCTTGTGTCCAGTTATTCATCCACCAGTATCCCCAAGTCCTCAAATAAATTTTGTAATCAATCAATCTTTTAATTAATTAATACTTGCTACTGCGTACATCTGTGTGTCTTGTGTGACATACACAGCGGTGGCACCATTGCTAGTATGTCATTCCAGTTTTGCTTAACTAATAGACTCAAATCAAAGCAAAGACTCATCTCCCATTTTTCATTCATACAGATCACAAGTACTCCATATAATTCAGTGAACCATGGGGACCAGGACATCATGGAAGCAGGAGGATTTGTCCCATTGACTTCCATCATGTCACTTGCTGGGATCTCAGTGGTAGACCTGGTGTCCTGACACCTAGTACAGTAACATTTGCTTGAACAAGAAGCCTGTTTCACTGTGAGCAAGCCAAAAACGATGGATGGTTTGGACTGGATTGCTTCAGAGCTGCTGTACTCATCAAACTGAGCAGGCATGCAGAGCCTCCATTTTCTTATGCATTTTAGGAACATGATGGCATGATCAAAAGACTGAGACTTCCAGAAGTGATGGCAGGAAGTCATGATCTGTTAACTAATAAATTCCAGGGACAGTTAAAAGCATGAGGATGTAAATTCCTCTCGAAGTGCCTTTTCATGACACTGCAGTATATCGTCCGGTTCTGCCTGTGAGTCTGCAGTAGGAGGGCTGCTCAGGAAGCAGGAACAATCTTTAAAAGCATCTTCTGAACATTCCTGTTGTATGGAGTTCAGAAGAAAACTAGGGCATGAACTTTTAGGCTTTGTTTTCTTGGAGTAACCATTCTGCGAAAAGCAATAGTTTTATTCATTGGAGCTGTATTTAATCATATTATTGTGTCAGGTTTCATTAGCTCTGATTTCAGGGGATGATACATAACACAGTAAGTTTTTACAACTGGGCCAGATTGGCTTGCAATTTGGGAAACAGATGCTAAAAAATACTTTCTCTAACCACACAAAAAGGGCAAAAGTGGAAAGGAGTTCATTGCCTGTCTTGCCTTTCACATTTGCTATGTATTTTTTAGCAGTCTTCAAATAAATTAATGCATCTAAAGGATGCACAAGTGTCTAATTAGAAAAAGAAGTAATTGCAGGGCTACCTGCCTTGGCCATTAGATTTAAGTCATACCCAATAACTGAAGAAAGTAGATTTTCTCCCCTTTATGAAGTGACAGAGCAAGAAATTGCTCCCCAGTGTTTTATAGAATTGCACACACCCATTCACCCTAACATTAATCCTAGTTTTCGCATTGCATACATCTGGTGTGAGCTCCCACCTAAGAATCTCACAGAAGCTGACTGATTTGAGTCAGCTTGAAAACATCCGTAAGAGGTGGCTGTGTGCTATATAGCACAGGAGCAGCCTCTGCCAAGTTAACTTTGTCCCCCCTGTTTAAAATGCTTGGTGACACCACAGAGCAGCTGAAGACAAGAAGGTATGGCTAAGAGACCTAAGTGAAGCTGTGGAAGATAAGCATGGCTGGCTGCATTTGCTGCTCAGCAAGTTTCTCAGGACCAGACTGACTTTGTGTGAGAATATGCAGTCATAACCTCTGATTTGAGGCTTGTGTAAAAGGCAGCACCAGAGCACCACAGTCCCTCCTAAAGATGTGCTGGACCAGTTACTTATTCAGCATCTACTCAGAAGAAAGTAAAAAACACCTCCTGAGTAATCAACCCCACATCCTGAAGGATGTTAAGTGTATAAATCCTCTGAGGTCTCCCAGGAGCCTTTTCTGCTCACTTTTCAGATACAAGAACGTGTCTCTACCATAGGAATGGCGCGTCTGAGTTCAGTGGTGCGTGGCCTACAGGCAAGGGAATGAAGATAAGCAGGGGCACAAGGACCTGGACCCATACTGCAGCAGCACCCTCTGGGTATGACAGGCTCTACTGTGTGCCCAGCCTGGGCAGCAAACCCCACTGCCTCAGTGAGAGCCCAGTGGTGTGTCAGGGAAGGCAGGTGGAGTGGCTGAAAACTCTTGGGACTGCAGATGCTCGAAGGAGAATGTAAAGTTTCTTTACATTTAATAAGTCCTGAAGACATCTAGCACTCTCTGAAGCTGGGATGTTTAACCATGAGAGAGGTGAGACGCAGCATGACCCTGGGGGAAAGGAGATCTGAGGAGAGAAAATCTGCTACAGTGATGGCATAGATGTTGGCATCTTCCCAGGTGGATTGTCTTCCTCGTACTTCTTCCCTTCTTCCTGCCTCTCCAGTCATCTCATGCCTGTCAAGAGACCTGGTAGCCAAAAAACACCAAACACCTTCCCATCCACCTTGCACAGTAAATGTCTTTTCTTTTTTTTTTTAGATTAAAAGCACAGGTGTCACTGTCACATGCATGTCAAGCCACTTGTCCCACCAAATGAAACCATAGTAAATGGAAGATTCATATAGTGAACATGTCTTCATTTTTATCTTAATAAAGCTGTCTTTTTTTTAGGTTTATATGCAAAATTTATAATCTAATGGAAAGAATTTAGATAATTAAAGAAACATGCTCTGAACACTTTCTACCCTGTACCATCAGTAAGAATTAAAGGTCTTACATAAATGAAAACAAGCTCAGTTGTGTAGGAAAGAGGAGAAAGTTTGTCATTATCTCTCTAAAAACTTGAGCTATACATTCAAAAAAGGCTACTTGTTATATGGTCCATAAATTGTTCCTGAAAGATCTATCTCCCAAGATTCTCTACAGTTTCTGCAGTCAGAATCAAGTGCTATTTTAAGAAATAACTATGAAGCAACTGTAAAACTGATGTAGCTCCCTGTTCAGTGCACAGTTTATTCAATTCTCACAATAAAAGATGAATTTATTTTCCCGTGGACCTCTTAGATGGTACTATAATGAATTTTTTGTTGTTGTATTTATTTATAGAGGACTACTTCCTAAGACAAAAATGCCTTCCTGCCGCTAGTGCTGCTGTACTAATTCTCTGCGTGCTTTACAGATGACAGGACGAACTGGTCATGGGAGAAACACTAAGGCAGCACGAATGAGACAGGAGGATACCCAAGAATGTTACAGTTTTGGTATTGTCTGTACATTTTGTCGTAGTTTCTCCCAGTGCAGAGGCATAACTACCCTCACTGGCCATGAGAGACGGTTAGAGATGGCGAGTACGTGAGCAAACACCTCTCTCTCAGGATGCTGCTCTGACAGCTCTCCCTCCTGTTTCAGTCTCACTGCCAGCAGCACTTGCATGAGAAAGCACTAGTTCATCTGACTGCACCACTCCCAACAAACCACCGAGAGACCCCACGATGGGCAGCCAGCCTCCATGTGGTCCCAGTGCCAGGCCAGCTCCTTGCCTGCACTGGGAGTTTTAAACTTCCATATCTCTGAAAATCTTGCGTTACTGAGCTAAAATCCACGAAGTCTTGCACCATGTGGAAATAGACAATTTTCAACAGGACAAAGGGATCTTTCTGCTTCTAACCGTTGCATTTGGGGTGTTTGTTTGTTTAGAAGAACAAGACCTGAACTGGACAAGAAGTACCAGGATGCTCAGCTACTTGGAAAACAACAGGAATTTCAACAGTGTCACAGCAATAAGACCAGTGATAATTCTCTAATTCACCAGTTGACTATTATGTGAAAACCACTGTATCATAGGTACAGTGTTTTAATGCAAGCTGTGCATTAAAAACAGGCATGCTGGTTACTCTAACAGAAATCAATCTATTCAGGTTTATGGCTTTGAGAATGCTTCATCCATCCTCTGGTGTGCAGATGATTCCTCTGTGAATCTGTTTCCCAATTAGACTCACTAAATTGAAAATCGAGTTCCTCCCCCACTTACACTCTGTGGATTCCTTTATTTTCCTCAATCCCTTTGGCTGTTACATCGCAGTCTGAAACAGCATCTCCCAACCGCCTCTCTGAGACTAACTGAATTTATTATATAATCTCATCTCCCGTTCCAAAAAACCTCAAGATCAATCTCAAAGAGCAGTCCTCTGAACTTGGCACACACTCGTGTGGGAAAGTCTTTAAACAAAAACAAATTTGTTTATGCACTGGGAGAAGGAGCTCCAAAGAAGATAACATGCGCCGTGAGCCAACACTGCCCTCAGCAGCAGAGCTGGGCTGGCTCTCACAGTGCCGGCGCTGCTGTAGAGCTGCAGCCCCTCCATTGCCTGCTCCCGTTGGGCAGCAGGGACCACAGGGTGGTTCTTTCGTTGGGGAAGATGAGGTCGGAGCATGAAATGGGCAGCCAAGAATGCCTGGACAGTGAAACAGTTTCACACAAGGTCACTTTGAATTTGTGGACTTTGGGGACCATTTTTTTTCCCCGAAATTGATTTAAGTGCATAGCACCATTGGCTTCTCATGAGAGTTGATCACAGAACTTGGGAATTTTTTTACTTGCAAGCTAATCCCAGTTCTGACAGGCTACACAGTCGAATTTTCTGTATGGGAAAAAAGCCTACACCTACTCAGGCTGAGTAGGCACAAGACCAATCTGCCAGTCAATTCCCATGTAAGTGGTGTTTAAGGACTTTTGAATTGTGTCTGTATGATCCACTACACTGAATTAGTCCTAGAAATTTAGATGACAGGTATTTTCCCAAATATATGCATTGTTACTTCTGTTTTTTTGGAGAGAAGATTAAAATATGCCCTCACTCTAAGTGGAATAACCAAGCTTTGTTCCAGAGGCTGAGCTGAAGCTGTGTGGGAAGCCAGCAATGGGCATGAAGGACAGGCACCATGCATTTGTTCATTGGTGGCATGGCTGAGAAAAGATGTCCATGTCCTGCGCTAACAGGTGAACCTTTCATACAGAAACCATAATCACTGGGTGCTGAGTTGTAGCACAGACCACCAATACATGAACCGTGCACACATCTAGTCAGTGAGGTCAAGAGTAGGGCTGCCCGAGGTAGTTTTGCTTACTTGTATAGGGGGACCATTGTAACTAGGCAAGTTTACTAATCACATAAGGGCTACTTTCGCTTCCTGCATGCAGGTGTCAAAACGTGCTTCAGTTTCAGGGCTATGTAGGTGTCTGTCTACCTCAGGTATACATGTGCTACAACAGTCACTGCTGTGGTTGAATGATAGAGGCGTTCTCTGTCTGACACATTGTTTCCTAGCTAAGCAGCAACAGTAAAGGCATAATTTACAAATGATGTGATGTTCAGAAATTAGCATAAGTAAGAATTCTAAGAATCTAAACCAAAATGGTCAAAACAGTCAAGATTTTTTCTCAGCTGAATATTTTCCAAAATCCACATCTTCTTTGAGTAGATTTGGCTTAAATCTTGATTGGTCTTTGGCTGTGAGTGAAACTGATCTCCTTGAAGTGCTGTGCCATCTTGAAGCACTGGTTGCCACAGTGAAAGACCTGCATGTGGCTATCCCTTTGAGGTTGTGTCACTTGATGAGAACATGTACATTTTGGCGAGAAAAAATAGAACTTCAACGTGAGCAAAATACAGGTGTCCCCCAAATATAGTTTCCTGGAGCTTTGGAGGGAATCTCCAAAGACATTCTCTGCAACTGCAAAGACAGAGATGAAAGTGGATCTGATGAGCAGTGGAATGCATGAAAGAAGGGGAAGCTCCATTATAATCTCTTTGCTTGGAAGGAGGCATTGCCCAAGAAAGTCCATTTTACTTGTGTCCAGACAAGCATAACTAATTTTGGGTGCTCTGAGCATGGCATGGAGGAATAACACAGGCAGGCTGCCTTTACAGAAGCTGTTAAAATATTCCAGAGTTTTCCAAGCCTCCCACCATCCCTAGTTACATGGATACTCTACAGACTGCCCCTGCATGAATGCTCCAGTTGCAATCTCACAAGAAAACAGCACATATATATACTAGGATCTGTTGGAGGGCATCATTTGAGGATAGCACCTCTGCAAGGAAAGAGATAGCTTAATTAATTAACAAATAAAGTTAATAAATGGGACTGCCACAGAAGAAAGGCCCAGTGACACCTTGTGTAGTCAGTTGACCAATGTATGGAATGTGCACCATCCAATGGAAACTAAGGGAGTGGATGGAAATCGCAGTGCACCTTGAATGCATTGCTCAGGCTATGCAGAGCTGTGCTAGTGGATGTGGCAGAATGGAGCCCTTGCCCCAGCATGCTGCCTTCCACCATGAAGGATGATCAGTTTGTGCTCCAGGCAGAATAAAATGGAGACTAGTTCCCCACTAAATACCAGCGTGTACCTTCCCTCGGGTGCTAGACCCTCGGACCCATGCTGTCGCACTCTCAGCACACTTCGCAGCTATGGGACCAGCATGGCTGGGGTCATGTGCAGTGCCAACTATAGAGAGGCAAGAAAAAGTTCCTTTCCTGCAGAGCGAGGGGAAACCCAGGAGAAGGATTACGAGGGCGTGAGTCACCATGTGCCTTCTGCATGACTCTGGGGACAGGGCGGCCTCTTGTTCCGGGGCTGGGGCAAAGTCACAGCTTTCGCCTGTTATTACTGTTAGTCACAACCCCAGCTATACAAAGTCCAGCAGAAACCACACTTACAAATGCCTCAACCTGAAATGTAAAATAAACACTCGGAAAAGAGTTGCTACTTGCTTTCTCTAAACATTCCCTGAGGCCAGATCTGCTTGCACTGAAGTCCAGTTTTGCAATCAGTGGCAGGGGAAGTGAGATCCAGCCCTTGTTTTGGAAAGATGTTAATAATCAAATTGCAGTTTTAATTTGTCACCAAGACAGGGGTGTGATAAGACATTTTGGTTGCTGCTATAAGTAGCTCTGAGGATTGTCAGGGGTTGTTGTAGGTGCTAAAGACTTTGTGACATCCTGGCATGGCAAGGAAGGGACTCTGCAACTCTGGCATATATCCTCACTACACAGAGGTGAAGAAATCCCTCTGGTCCCCCTCTGAACACTGAGGAGGGGCATAGCTGTGCCTGAGAAGTTGCAAGAGGAGTGGGCATAGAAAAACAGGAAGGCTGGAAGCTGTGGATCAGCTCCATATCAGTGATCTTACCAATATTTTCAGTGACTCATCTATGGCTTTTTCCTATCTGAGGTTTTTATGACATAGTCACTTCCTTCATTACCATATAAAGAGGGGGAATTTCAGCAGAAAAGGTGGAAAATTGCTAAGTTAAGGCAGTTAGATAAAGACAAATGTTTTTAGCTTTAGCAAACTGCTGGGTCAAATCCTCCTGCACTCATGGACTTACCCAATGTAATGGACTTTGTGGTAGTAATATGCTAGATGGTGATGGCAGAAATGGAAAATACTTACTCTAGATGGCCACTTCCATGTATGCATGACAAGCACACTTCAAATGCACCATGTCAGTCACTATGTGTCTAGTTTTAATTGCTGTGGTGTCACAGATAAAGCAACACTAGCACTCTGAGTTGTTACTGGACCTCACCTGAGGAGCAGGACCATTCTCCTGCACAGAGGAAGAGAAAAGAGGGAGAAAGGGATTGTTGCTTTTCCAGGTTTCAACTCAATAGGTGCTTGGGACAAGCTCTGGGAGGCATCCAGAGGCTGGAAGTGTACAGTCACTCCCAAGAACTCAGTTTAAACACAGCCTGTATATTTTTTAGCACATTGCTTATATTGAAAGTGAAGACTGGTCAAGTTTGTGATTGACTCCAGAAAGAGTCAACTTAAGTTTAGCCAGACTTATTAGCTCTAGTTCAGCAATGGCTTTGCCAGATACAACCTGCCGTTTGCACAATCTCTTAGGTATTTCTGTGCTCTGCTCCAAGAGGGTGTATTAGCTAATGTGCAATCCAAGGTATGTTTGCAACACTGCAACCACAAGGATAAATTTTGCTGGAGCCGGGGCATACTTAGGTGTTGCCACACAGAGTTCACTAAAGCTTTGGACGCAATCCTGGAAAACTGTGCTTGAGCACTCGAGTACAGATGGACCCCCCTGCACAGTGCCAGCAAAGTGTCAGGGCGTCTGCAGCACAGTTAATTCACAACCTGGATAAACTGCTCATGGATAATTGAGAATTCATTGTACACCCATCTAGCACCTCTCTTTTATGGGAGGATAATCACTTCTCCATAGAAGTATTATTAAACATGAATTCTACCCTTACGAACAGTCACATTTTATACACATTTCCTTGTTGTTTGGTTTGGTTTGGTTTGGTTTCTTTTTTAATTGTAACATGAATCATGCCTTCGATTGCATTCTACAGTACAAACTCCAAACACTGTAGGAGCTGAAGTATTTAACCAGAAGAGCTGAGTTTGCACCGCAGGGCTGGTCACACCCAGGCAAGTAAGCATCATACAAATACATACAGGTTACAAATCACAGCTCTTCAAAATCTATCAGGGGAAAGGAACTTCAGTTAATTGAAGCTTAATTTTCTGCCCTCGAGCACTGTCGTCCTGATCTCACATGTCATCTATCTGACGTATTCCTGTTGGGATCTGGACAGTTGTATATGATGATTTACAGTTCTGTGACTGTCCATTGAGAAACAGCCTCTGTATATAAAAACATAACATCAAGAGCCTCAGAGGTGAAAGCTCTCCTTCTTTGTCCATCCAGTAGCTTTCAGAAATAGTCCAGTATATCAGCCCTGGAAAATAAAGATCACAAACAGTTTGAAACCTTCAGTGCTCATCCATAGAGCCAATGGAGTCTGAGCCTGCAACTCCCAGGTTTCCATGCTCCAGCACTACTGAGTCAGTGACCTTGACTCCTTAGCTTTGCAACTACAGAAGCTTGGATTTCAAATCACTGTCCATGCAAGGACCAAAAGGGACCACTCACATACTTTCCAAGTTCACAAAATATGAGTGGATTTAGCTCAGTATGACCAGGTGACCAAATCTCTCACAAGACAAGGCACTACATCACAGTGGTACAGCCGTCACTCCCCTTGCCCTCTCTCTTGAAGCTGTGTGACTCCAGCAGTTTCTGCAAGGACCAGGAATTTATGACTGCAATGATGACGTTGCATGCGTGACTTCTTTGGTGAGCATTTTATGATATCCTTTGTAGTCAGTAACAACCTGACCGAGGACGGATTATTTGCCCATAACTCAAGTACACACCCCTTATGGCTGAAAAATGGATCCTGGCTAACGGGTTGAACTGGGAACAAAGTACCAATTACAGGAACATGTCATAAAAACAGTGTTAAAGGTAAAGCAAAATTTCAGCAAAGTTGTGACGACATCCATGGTTGTATCCCATGAAAAGCAAGGGAGCAGGAGGTGGTCCTATGCAGTCAACAGCATTTAAGTGGTCAGCATCAGTCTCTGCAATTTTCTGCTTCTTTTCTTTTCTGTAAAGATTTACTCATATACCCATCGCTTCTTGCAGTGAGGACAAGCTAAGGAGAGAACACATAAGCCATCTTTCCTTGAGTAAAAATTGTTACAAAAAGCTCAGGAAGAGGTGACAGCCGGCGGCATGCCACTACCTGTTTGCAGCAAGATGTTGGTTTTAATTCCTTCTGTTTACCCTCACCACTGTTCCCATCCCTACAGGAAAAATAAAATAAATGCCTTTTTTTATTTGCAGTCTGCACTGAGAGCAGTCACCAAGGTTGATTGTGGGTTTACAGTTGCCAGCAAGCCTCCCTGCTCCAGCAGGTGCCAGGCACCCTGAATTACTCCCATCACACCCTGCTCGGTGGGGCAGTGAGTAAGCTGATGAATTCTACTTATTTCGTCTGGGAGGCAACTGCCTCCCCCTCTCCAAAAGGAACATCCCACGTATAATAAAGGTTTATAGTCAACCCGAGCAAGACTTCAAACTCATTCCTTTCAGATTCATTCATGACGAGGGTGGGGATGCTAGACTGCTCAGCAATGTTTAACTCAACAAATACTGAAATCTCCAGAGCAATGGCCCTTTATCACCCCTGCTTTCTTTAGATACAAAATCAAAGCACTAGCAAGCATGTCCTGTCAGCTTATGGTTACCAGAACTGAAACTGGATGCTAGGTATTTAGTAAAATCCATGCTAGGAAATAATGTTGTATGTTTAAAAGAATTACCCTGGCCACCTAGCAAACTTGGGGGACTAAAGAGCAGGCCTATCATAGCAAAGTCCAAGTCCTGCTCTGTGATCTATGAAAAGAATTGTAGCCTAAAAGACATAAGAAGTGCTTGCCAGAAATAGTATGTTGAGTTTTGTGTATTACACTTAAAGAAAAACGTGGAACAACTCTGAAGAGTGCAGGGGAAAAAATGGTCAGAGATCCTGAAAACATGGATCAGCGAAGGAAAGCTGCTTGAACTGAAGGAGGACAAAGATTGGGGAGGAGAATAAAAAGGGCAGCAATCTTTAAGTACATGCTGGGAGAGTCTGTAAGGCCTCAGTCATTAGAGGTCTCTCAAGTTAGACAACATCTGTCAGCAAACTTCACAACTCTGCAGAAGAGAAGCAGTGTACCATCACCCAAGCTTTCAGGTGACAACCTTCCTTTTCAATCAAACTAAAGGAGCACACAGCAGACTTACTGCAAGATTGTGCAGGGCAGGGGGGGCAGAGAGAAGCAAAATAAAAATCAGTAGAAGCGTTCCCCCCCTTACCACAGACGGCAAAGCAGCCTTTACCCTAAAAGTTGATATTCCATTAGTTGTACACCACGTAGTAGTTCACCCATGAGAATAGCCTCATGTCCCACCCCACAAGGTGAGGAGTCATCCAGGGGCATGTTAAGGAGAGTGTTGTTTTAATACAACACTAAAGCAACATTTAACACACCTTGAGCAACAACTCAATACAACGTCAAATTCAAGCACATGCATCTTGCAGATCTAAAACATTAAGCCACAGTGAGACCCATTATTGCCTATTACCAGCTATAGTTAAAAAGGAATGTAATATTTCTTCTAACCAAACATCAGTTTAAGACTATCTTCTTGCATGTGGGCAAGAGCAAGGACTCTCCATTGCAGAGGTTCATTTTGCATGTCCTCCAAAGACTACTTGCATCCCTTAATGTCTGTGGAGATAGACAAACAAACATTTGAGCTATCCTACTTCACATGGCTGGCGTCTGTGGAGTGATTAATTTCTTCAAATTCAACTTTGGAGATCACAAGCAGCAGCAGACCAGGTTAGAGATAAGTGAAGCACTTGTGCTAATGTCAGAAGGTCTGGATGGAAAGGGACTGTACAGAACTGAAACAAAACTTTTCATAACCATTTTCAGAGTTTCCTACTTTTGACTACTCGCAGAAACACTAGAGAGCAAGATGTGGCATGGCTCATTCTGGTATGTACTCTCCAGGATTTTGTAAGCTGGGAAGTCCAACCAGGTGAACAGGGAGTCAAACAACCCACATTAAAGGAAACAGGGGTGAGGGGTGTCTTGTACTATTTTGTATGTTTTAACTGGAAAACTGATTCATAGCTTCTGAAAATAAATTTTATGAGGAATTGTTGACAATTTTCGTTTTGAAGCCCAGAAATAACTGGTCTCAGTGTTTTCCCCTTCCTGAAATTGACCTTTATTTTCTCCTAAGATACTTCTGTGTATTTCTTAAAAGAAAATCATGAATCATGTATAGCATCATGGTTTTGGCTAGCACACTGCAAGACTCCAGCACATTTTTATTTTCAATACTTATTAATGATACACATTAGGCACAATTGAAAAACACCAATTTAATCTTACAAATAATTCTGAGTTCTGAAATTTGGGCTTCTGGCATGGAATGCAAGGAGATGTGCCAGTCACCTACCCCAAAACTTTCATGAGTCAAGGGAACTGGACTGGGATGTGAAAGAGAGAACCATATTCCAAAAACCTTACCTGCGCCAGGTTTCTTGAGGTCTTGAACCTGTTTCTATCAGCTCCTAGGAGAGGGGCTTGAGAATGGCAAGAGCTGTACTCTTGACAAAAATGTCATTGAAATGGACACATGTCTGCAAAATACTTCAGGCTATCATCTGAGTTAACACTTTTCTTTATTACGGGGAAGGCTATCATTAGAAAATTAACTTGGTTCCAGTGGGAATCTCATCACTACAAAAAGACAAGCAAACCAAATTGCCTGATGAATTAATGAATGGGAAAATATCACTAAACACCCATCGGGAAACCTTCAAAACAATTCCCTTAACATAAGCTGGAGTTTCATTAAGCTCTCCAGTATGTTCATGAAGGGCCACATAGGAAGGGGCCAGGCAGGAATGAAATATTTGCTGACAGATTTGGGGAGCTTTGTACCAGGAGCAGTACAATGTGGTATCAGGTCTTTTAAATGACAAACGTGCTCCGCAACATGCAGGCTTGCAAGATGAAAGACCGTCTTCGGCACTCTCTCACTTACGTGCTTTCAATTGCTTTTAACTTTAGAGTGCATTTTAAAATAGAAGTTTACAACTGACGGAAAGGGGAAGAAAGTTAATTTCTTTGGAAATTGGCAGCTGTGCAAGAAGCAGAAAGCATCACCCACCCCACCTTGCATTGCTTCGTGCCTGGCTCAGGGAAGATCCTGGCTCATTCCAAAGGGAAGAGTCAGTGTGTGCAGCACTACACAGCAGAGCTACCAAGATGGATCCAGGGAGAGTAGTCCAGCATGGACCTTTAAAGTGAGAACTGATGCTCTTTTCTTTTTTTCAAGAAAGACAGCCATGGAGTTTGTTTATTTTCATTTGCAGAGCATCAGGAAACCATTTCTGCAGAACTTATCAGCAGCTATCACCCAATGTTGAGGGATACCTCTAGACTCCTTTGGACTTGGCACCCTCCAGACTGGTTTGTCAGATCCCATAAATTTAAAAGAAATAAAATTTAAAAAAAAAAAAAAAAAGAAAATAAAAGTGACTGGATTTCTGTTTTGCTGTTCTTGTAACATATATGAAACAGATCTGACAGGAGAGTTTCCTTCAGCTCATATCTCAGCAGTAAGTAGGGGTATGAGTTTTTTTCTTTCTTTTTTTCTATGATCTTTACTAAAAATAACTCCTTTAAGACTGTGGAAGGAGATTTCCAGCCGTGTAAGTTCAGATGTGCCTGTGTTCATTCAGAAGGTTGATCTGGATTTAATATGTACAGCCCTGTCAATACCGTGTTAAGCCCTCTGGCACCAGAGGGTCCAGGCAGTCTCTCTGCATTGTATCCCAACCCCAAGCATCAAGAGAGACGTAATCCATCACATCAGCTCTTGAACCAAAACTGCTGCATTATATTCTCTCAAAATGGGCCCATTAACCTATCAAAAAGCGTTTGAGAAGGGGTGTAATGTTGTCAGTTATTGTTCACAAGGAGAAGGAGTGAAGATAATTCTTATTTTGCCAATAGATTCATGCAAAAGCAATTGCAGTTTGTGCTGCTTTAATTGATTTAACCCATATTCTATTCTATGAAAATTCCAGGGTAGGGTGTTCACACAGACATACAAAGGGTAATGCCATTTCCCCAGAGCGGATTAGAGAGCAAGCCTGCGCCTGGCCCACCACAGCACTGCAGAACTGAGTCAATGAAGAGCAGAGTACATTCCCCAGGAGGGCAAGAAACACCAAAGGGGATGGAAAAAGTGGGAGAGGCAGTGCTGTCCATTACAAACAGCAATGGATACTGTAGTGTTGGTATTCACATCTCACTGTGAGATGCTTCCGTGTATCAACAGCTAGTTAAAGGTACCTTGAGCTAGGTAACATTCTGTTTCCACGAAGTGAGGTTCAATAGCCTCCAATAACCTAGTCATCCTTTTTGCAAAAAGGGATGACCTCCTGGCACTCAAACCAGTTCTCCAGCGGGAACTAGCTGGTACAAGAAACAACAGTGGTTTGCTAAGCTTCACTGAAACAAAACCAAAGAGATCCAAATCAGCGAAGCCTGGTTGCAAAAAGTTCAGAAACATTCCTGCACTGTTTATAAAGTGGAAGTACACTCTGTGAAGGCCCACTTTGGTGGAGATCTGTAGGAAGAGTTAACTGTGATGGTGACACTGCTTACACTCTCTGAGTACTCAAGAGAGGGAGCATCCATATGACTTAAATCCTCAACGTGATGAGACAGAGAACCTTAGGAGAAAACCCCTCCTTAATCAGGGACAACAGTCCTCCTAAATTAGCCACCCAAATGAAGTTCTTGCCATTAAGCAATGTGCATACCTGTCATCTGCACCTTCAGAAGTAAGCCAGGGCTCTCTGAAGTTTAGCCAGTGCTGGCTGTGGTACAATCAAAGCACTGATGTGTCTGGGCCACCCTTCCACAAGAGGCACAAAAGAACTGTTCTGCACCATGCTGAGGGATACTACAGCCATTTCCATG
>NW_009943903.1:79015-90162 GCF_000696875.1 Nestor notabilis
AGACCCTGGGATTGCTCTTCTCCTCGCCAACACCACCTTCTGCTGCATGCAGACCCTCATCAGCTCTGTGTCCCACAGAGAAAATCTGAGCTCCACTGGGTCATTTTGGACAACCCAGAGAAGCACCTTGGAAATGGAGATGACACGTTCAAGTGTCTCTGGCTTCGTTTCCACTAGCATACCATACTGCACAACTTCTTCCCAAGTGACAACCCAGACTGTGCCATGACCAGCTACCAGAAGAGAGGGCAGGACATGGACTACACTCTCGAAAATTATGTCCTGTCCCTTCCTGTGGCTCTCACCTGACCTCATAGTGAGTCATTTCTTTCATTGCTGAAAATACCTATTGCTAGGTTCATTCTGTTCTGATGGCTTGCACACTTCAGAAAGGACGCTACTCCAAAAATAATAGGACTGATTCTTCCTCTAATATTTTCCGTCTTGCAAGCCATTTCCTCAGTTTAAACAGTGGAGCAGTAAAAATATGTTCGTCTTCCACTTCCCCCCCAAAGCAGCTTGTACTGACCACTGCTGGAGGCCTCCTGGGCTGCTGGAGGGCAGATCAGACCTACTGGAGCAAGACTTCTCTCCATCCCTCTATCGCTATGTCCTTCCTTGCCCATGTTGTCACCACAGAGGACTGCACTTTACTCCTTTTCTTTTTAATTTTAGCAAAATAAATAAATAAATAAATGAAAGCTTCCCCAAGATATTTCCATTTGCAGTGGAAAAGGGCTAGAAATGTGCACGTTTGGAAAACGAAAGCTGGGAATCTCTTTGAATTCACAGTTCCCTCAGATGAGTGGGGCCGGTGGCTGCAGACTGCATGGAGCCTAAAGGCCAGCTCTTTACAAAAGGGCAGAGGCAGTTCCTGTATCCACTCCATAACAGCATGACACATCACAGAGCTTTTGGACAAAGGGATGTATTTTTTATGTGAAATTGTTCATTAGCTGTATATTTCTTTGTCCTCTGCCCATGGGAATAATGATATCAGGCCAAGAATGAAAGACTCCTTTAAATTTCTCCATGCAAATAGCTTTGCTGTTAGTATTTCTTCCTGACCAGAGAGGCTGACAGGTTGAGGCAATACTAAACCCTTCACGGTAATGAAGAACGATACCTGAAATCCAAATGCTATTAAACACACACAAATACACACTGTATTGAGAGCCACCCGTTCCAAAATGGGGGAGGTTTGCAGGTAAAATATACTTCAGTAATTCCTCCTTGTCGTATAAACTAAATTGATAAGATTTAAGCTAACATTTCATCTTGACATGACTAATACATGTGTGTGAGCATTCAGTTTACACTTTCAATACAGTCTGTCAGATTAGATCTGTATACCTGCTACCGAATAACAAGGGCACTATTGATTTTTCGTTATTTTCAAGTATTTGTTTTCTTCAGTTGAGCACATTCTATTTATTTTGGCACAGGTAACAGAGAAACCAAGGCAAAAGACTTAACCTCTTTTCATATAGATTTAAGACTTGACAGGCATCAGAGCTTTGTCAGACTGTTTGTTCCCATGGTGGCTTGTAACAGAGTATTGTCCTGCTTATTGCTTTATTCACTCAGTGCAGAGAACATGCAGAGGGGGTGCGCAGAGTATGCAGCAACAGATTTCTTCCAGAAAGGCTTGCAAAGTACCTGAAATGTGGGTGTCCTGTGACCCTACAACTCAGTTCTGACGCTCAGTCAGGTATGTACCAGACATCCTCCATCCTGAGCATCATCCTGCTTTATAATGCAAATGCATGTACAGTAAAGTGCAGAAGCAACTGATAAAATTGTTTGTACTCAGCAAGAGTTTGCCTGTGCCTGTTTCCAGGTGGATTTAAATAAAAAATCCCAAACCTCTTTGTTGTTTTCTGATAAACCCCATGGTCTGACAATTAAATATTCTTCCAACAACAAGTATTAGCAGATGATGCAGATGCTTTCCAGCCATTTGGGAACAGGCAGGCTCTGTTTGTGCAGGACCATTTCGGGATCTCAGTGCCCAGGGGCAGTGGGGACCAGCCGAAGGCTACAGCAGCCTGTTGCCCTGTGTCCTGCTTCATCAAACGATTTAATAGCACTACTACCCAGGGGTATGCCTTTAGTCATGACCCCATGAATATCGTATATTCAGAATTAAGTGTAAACTGAGAACGCTACATATAAATAATATATATCTGAAACATCTTAACTGCACTGCCTGTTTTCTTCCTTCTCGGTGCGTACATGCAGTGATGTGCTCTTATACTGGCATCTAGTGGGGAGTGCATGGGAGATGGGCAAATGAAGAGGGCAGGCTGCACTGACAAACGCTCACACCACGGAATACCTGGCATGCTTTCTTTTTTCCCTGGTTCTTCGAAAACCCTTCTGGATCATCACATTTTTGTCAGGCTTCATGCTTGCTGCTGCTCTTGCAGCCTCCCCCCTTTGTCAGGCAAGAGCTCTTGCTGAAGCTCACACCACTCCTGCAGGAAAACCTTGGCCACACCAAGTTCTCTGCTCTCTGTCCGTCCACCCACCCTCTGGGACTGCACCCTCCTCTGTACCAGCTGGGATCCTACCTGTGATCCCCTCCTCCTGTGTTTTCCTGCTGGAATCCCCTGTAATAACCCATCTGCATTTCCTCCTCTGGGTCTCCCTGTCTTGACCTGGGCCTGACAGGTCTCTCTCCGGAAAGCAGGCAACCACTGGTGTTGCTTCCTGCCTTGTAGCTCATGCTCCTGCTTTGGCCTCGGAGGAAAGGGCTGCCTCTTACCCACCAAAGGACTTCCTCCACCAATTCCCATTGCCCTCAGGAATCTCATGTCCCACAATTGTCCTGTTTTAGCTGAAACAGCAAAAGGCTCAACCTACCACTTCTCCCAAGGTCCACCCTGTGTCACTATGGCATCTGAAAGGAAATACTGAAAAGACATGATGTTCTTGCCAAAATGCATTTATCTTCTTCTTACCATCAATACAAAAAGGACAACTATCCTGAGGAGCTGCCAGAGTTGGTCTCAAATACTGCAATCCAAATTAGACCTCCTGGGCATCCCAGTATAGTTGTACTAGTTACAGTTAGATAAATGACTGCTCCAGTTTGATTTTCTTGCTCTAGTCCCCCTGGCTTATATCACAGCAGTTAAGGCAAGTATTTTCAAGCGCAGCTGCTTCCAGCAGGGAACTAGATGATGGGTAGTTGGGGTGAATTGCCAGTCCTGCAGGTGAGCTGCTCACCAGAGTTGTTCTTCCTGTGCATGGCATTACACGCTGCAGTTTTGCTTCTAAATTATAACAACAACTGAAATGCCTGCCCAATCCTTAGGGATATTTCTTGTCCCACCAAGGCTTTCCTAAACTTCTCTCACTCTCACTAAGAGTCTAGTGAGAGGGTGTGGTCTTTCCTTTGCTTTACCCATTCATTTTGCATTGTGGATGAAGTCTTTGCTTCCATCTTGACCGAAACTTATTGTTGGTGACGTTGGTTCTCTATACCGTATGGCCTGTAACCGTGATTTACAACCCATTTCTAGCCGCACCATGATTCAGCTGACTTTTCTATTGAGCAGTTGATGTGAATGCTAAACCTATTCAAGGCTAGCAGCATTTCTGTGATTCATTCAACTTGAGGAAACACTGGAAATTTATTAGGATGTTTTTACAGTCCCGGAAATTGCTATGGGATTCTGTCACTAACAAAGCACAGAAATGGTTCACAGTTTTATTGAGCTTTTTCATATGCATTAAGACATGTAGGCCATTGTCATTTAACCAGTTTTAAAGTCAGACTCTGTCCTGGGCTGAGACTCTGTGAGACTTCCTCGTCCTGCAATTTCATCACAAGCCTCACTAATATTTGGTGCTTTCTGTAAGACCCAGCTCTTGGAGTCACTTATTTTGGCTACCTGAGAACCTCAGCTTTATGAAGAAACCAAAAAAGAACTCTGTCCCTTGCAATTGTGAAGACCAGCCACAAAACATTAAGTTGCTCACATGATCAGATGGCAAAGTTACATCTTGTGTTTAAGTTTCAGGGTGTTTTTACACCACTGATTTCAGCTTATGATTTCAGAATCTCTGAGTGCTGTTGGGGAAAATTATCTGGAAGAAAGGGGAGGGGGACAAGAAGCCATTTGCAGCTCTTTGTCCCTCTGTTTGCAATAGCCTCCAGCCAGCAGCACGCCCACGATGGTCAACAAGTTTGGCCTAATTTTTTCCCTTCAGACACAATCCTTAACAGCCTACAGAGGCAGATGTCAGAACAGCCAGTTACCCTGCCCTCACCCCAATGCATAACACAGGACTCCTCTTCCCAGATGGTTGCCAGAGCATCCATAGTCAAGTGACAAGTACTGGCATTAAGGTAGATATTTTTTAATTTATTACTTTTTTAAAGAAGAGCCTGAGTGATTTATGCAGATGGCTGCACCCAAGCTACAGAGAGTACCTGGAAGTCCATCATTAGGCTTTCACCTTTATCTCTGTTTCCGGCCCAGCAGCACTGTGCTGGGTGTCAGTCACAGCAGAGACAAATGCAGGGAGCTGTGAGCAGTGGCCATGCTGCAGGAAACAAGACAAGGAGAAAACAAAGCACCCTTAGCATCCAGGACTGGGAATTACATCATTAACAATACTGAGTCAACCAAGCGCTCAGGAGAAAGGGGCAAAGCATCTGTCAGTTCTGGGAAGTGCATCCTTTCTGGAGACTGTTCTCTTTCCAAAATATTGTGCAAAATTTTCTTCATAGTAGCTAGCGTAGTGCTGTGTTTTGGATTTGGGGTGAGAATGATGTTGATAACACATAGATGTTTTAGCTATTACAGTCCTTTTTCGTGCCTACAGTGGGGCACAAAGTGTTCGAGGTAACAACAGGTTTGATTGGAATGTGCTAAATTGAATTTATACCTGTTCTTGCGCCTGTGCTTGCCTGCCCCTCTGTATATTAGAGTCTAGTGCTCAGTAGTGGCTGCTTTTTGCTTTTGCTGCTTGCTGCAGTGATGATCATCTGACTCTGCTGTGCCTGGGAACATTTTTATAACAGCAATGGCCATGAGCCTGGGCTGGCTGATGGCCATGGCACCACTGCTGTTCTGTGCCACTATACTGGACAGGCTGGAACTCCAGTGGGGACTCAAGTCAAAGGGACAGTGACCTGTGGACATGCAGAAATGTTTCTGGCTGTGGATAAAAGTAGAATGGGGGGGGAGTGAGCAAGCGGCTGCATGGTTCTGAGTTACTGGCTGAGCCTAAACCATGACAACAGAGCAGGTACACCCCTGGAAAGACTGCAGCCATGGGTAAGGACATGGTGGAACAGGTTTACTTTGGAGGGACTGTAGCTGTGAGTAAGGCCATGCCGGAGCAGGTATCTCTCTGAAGGCATTGTGGCCCATTGAGAAGGTGGTGCTGGAGCAGGTACGCCACAAAGCAACCGTTGCTGTGGATAAGTCTGTGCCACAGTAGGTAAACCCCTGAAGAGACTGTGGCTCCTAGATAAGGCTCCACTTGGAGCAGGTACACCCCTGGAAAGACTACAGCCATGGGTAAGGACATGGTGGAACAGGTTTACTTTGGAGGGACTGTAGCTGTGAGTAAGGCCATGCCGGAGCAGGTATCTCTCTGAAGGCATTGTGGCCCATTGAGAAGGTGGTGCTGGAGCAGGTACGCCACAAAGCAACCGTTGCTGTGGATAAGTCTGTGCCACAGTAGGTAAACCCCTGAAGAGACTGTGGCTCCTAGATAAGGCTCCACTTGGAGCAGGTACACCCCTAAGGGACTGCAGGCTGTGGACAAGTCCAAGCCAGAGCAGGGGCAAGGGTTGGAGTTCATTGCAATGTTAAACCCTATGTTCTGGTCCAAAGGGACCAGGGGTGGATATGGTAGTGGAAATACATTTAAATTGTTGGAACCCATCATTTGGATTGTATGTTATAAGAATGACTATAGCAGGAAGCACATGAACCAACGGAGGACAACCCTTACAAAAAGCAGCACAAGTGCAGCAAGTGACCCAACTTGAGCTGGCTTTGGTGCCCAGTAACTCCAAACAGCACACCATTTCTCCTGTTCTGAGTGACCACCATAACAGATGGAGGCCAAAGTCATGGACTAAATGAACTCAATAGGCATTTTGTGGACATTTATAGACATTTTACAGACATTTCACAGAGGTGCTCCATAGACTAACAATGATATATGTGTATTGCTGCGAAGGATGAAAGGGCATGGTAGTTAATGGGGATGTACTGGACAGTGTAGGACCTGAATAGGACCTGAATGGTATGGAATAAGGGGTGGTGCTAGGTTTGGCTGGGGTAGAGTTAATTGTCTTCATAGTAGCTAGGAGAAGGCTATGTTTTGGATTTGGGCTGAAAACAATATTGATAATACAGAGATGTTTTCATTCTTGCTGAATGTTGCTTACACAGAGTCAAGGCCTTTTCTGCCCCTTACACCACCCCAACAGTGAGCAGGCTGGGGGTGCACAAGAAGGTGGGAGAGGACAAAGCCAGGACAGCTGAAACAAACTGACCACAAGGATATTCCAGACCATATGGTGTCATGCTCAGCATACAGAGCTGGTGGGAGAAGAAGGAAAGGGCAAATCAGAGTGATGACATTTGTTCTCCCAAGTATCTGTTACATATGATGGAGATGACTAAACCTGCCTGTCAATGGGAAGCAGTGAATGTTTTGCTTGCATTCATGACTTTTGCTTTACCTGTTAAACTGTCCTTATCTCAACCCATGAGTTTTCTCACTTTCTGGTTGTTTTATCCCATCCCACTTTGGTTGAGTGGAGTTGCTGTGTGGTGTTCAGTTGCCAGCTGGAGTTAAACCACAACTAATACTCATAGCAGCAATATGAGGGCCACTAGTTCTTTTGTTAAACCAAAGATTTCTTCCAAAGCAGTGCATAGTAGGACATAGCTTTGGCCCAAAGCACTTGTTGTAATTTAATGCAAGATACAACAAATTGGTGTTACACACAAAGGGAGGGAGCAGCAAAAATAACAGGATCACACTTTGGATAGTTGTGCCTTGAACTTCATGGCTGTGAATCCTTCAGACTGGGATTTTGAAATAGCCTTAAGTCTTTGGACTTACAAAACCCTGGTTTTCCCTTAGCATTTGTACAATATTCATAACCTTCCAAACCCTTTACTCACACCCGCGACTGCTTACTGCAATGGGGAGTCATGTTGTGTCCTGCAAAAAGAAGCCTGCTTGGTTTAGAATGTATGGTTTCGTTTCAAAATAGTATAAAATCTTCTCAGTTGCTGATAGAGAGAGGCCATAGCCAAAAAAAGACTGATGGATTGGAGCTCAAATAAAAAAAACAGCCTTCAGACATACCAAACATAATTGTTCACACAGTGTTCAGTTATGAAGACTTTATTATGTACCAGTTTGAGTACATACATGCCAAATGTTCTTGAGTCAGCAACACAAGCAGGACTGCCTTGTTCCACCCTCATAATGGATTTTTTAAAATAAAGTATCATCAATAACCCTGACAGGGCTCCCTCAGTGGACAGACATCCCAGCATGCCATGAAGTTGTCTCTCCCAAGAAGCATTTCCCCAGGCTTGAGGGAAGCCAGAAACTACGTAGGAGGAATAAGAGTCATAAAGCTTTCCCAACAGCTGCATCACTGCTTGTGAGCAGGTCCTGGAGGACAGCTAACGATGCAAAAGCCCAGCAAGAAAAGTCAGCAGCAGAGCATCTTGCTCAGTTGTGGACAGATCAAGGAGAGAAAGAAGGAATCAGAAGATAAAGAGTAAAAGTGGAGAAGTTAAAACTCCTAATGCTCTCTAAACACTGGCTTTGGGAATACACCCTATGTACACTTGTTGCTTACGATATAACAAGGTTGTTTCCAAAGCTTATAGAGGCAGTCACCCAATAATTTGAAGGAAATTTCAAAGACAGACCAACCTTCTTTGAAGAACTATTCAACCTGAAGAGCCTTTGCTGGAGAGCTGCACCAGTTAAGGGTGGTTAACGTCTCTTACCAATACTGCTGTGCTGCATTAGTGATTGCACCCCACCACCAGCAGTGGCACACACCAAATGTTGGCCAGGTGCTTGACAAGGGGATACAACATAAAACAGATCTAGGCTGGGGCAACTACATCATTTAAGACTGACCAGTCTGCCTTTTTGATTTTAAAAGTAGAAATGGATTCATTATAGATATATACCTATATATATATGTGTGTGTGTATATATATATATGTGTAAATAGTTCAGAATTGTTTTGTGGCTGGCAAGAGGATTGTGCTCATACCAACAAGCAAGGGGAGTCCAGCAGAAACAAGTCTCTAAAGAAGAGAAGATCTGTGCCTCTGTACAGACTAAAATTAAAGTGGAAATGCCCGGCCCTGAATCATGAAGCCTGACTTGTCACATACAACAGCCCTTTCAGGTGGAGAACGTTGCTTGTGACAGTCCCTTCCTACAGCTGCCTCCACCCTTTGCCGCTTGGGCTCCCCACTGTTGTCTTTGAGTAAGAGTCTGTGCCCGCCCCTCTCTGTAGCTGATCTCTCCTCTCATATAAGCAGCATGAGCTCACTGATCAGATAATCATAGAATTATTTAGGTTGAAAAAGACCTTTAAGATCATCAAGATCAACCTTTAACCTAGCACTGCCAAGTCCACCACTAAACTATGTCCCCTAAGCACCATGTCTATATGTCTTTTGAATACCTCCAGGGACGGTCATTCAACCACTTCCCTGGGCTTGCTGTTCCAATGACTGACAACCCTTTCAGTGAAGAAATTTTTCCAAATGGCTTTTATTAGGAGACAGCTTAGTCATCTGCATTTAAAGAAAGCCATTGAGTTGGGCACAGAATGAGCATCCAAACAAACAGCCTTCTCTTCAAGAACTACTAAGCATCACCTCTATACACCACATATATATCCAGTATATACATATATATGTATACACCCTGTATATAAAGTGTTTAATTTCAATGGGGCTGTAGGTTGCTCCTCACTTTTGCAAGTCAGGTCCTTGGGCAACTAAGAATATATTTGGAAACCTAACTTCAGGGGTTTTTTTCTTTTTGTTTTAATCTTGGCCATAAATTCTATCACTTATGAGTCAAAACCCCATCTGCTCTAAATTTGCACTTGATTTCATGCACAAATAGGGTTCACACATGTAAGTCTTGTCATTTGTGTGCTCCCAGAGGCAGTGCATAAATTACCTATGCACAAAACAAGAGGTCGGTCAGCTTTACCTTGTGCACTGCCGAGTAAGTGCACATCAAAGGGCATATTGTGTTCTTGGAATGAGAATAAGGAGTCCTGGCATGGGTCACCCTCTCCACGCAGAAATGCTGCTTTTCTTGGGCACAAAGAAAACCCCTAACAACTTTAAAGAACCTGCCAGAATTAATCAGCCAGTGGAAGGTTCAGAAGGAGTCGGGGTGTGAGTTAGCACTAGCAACTAACACCACTAGCAACTACACCACAGATTTTGCAGAGCTGTTTGAAACCTGGTTTTGACCTTAGAACAGACAGTAGTAAGTCTTCATTAGAAATTATGCCCATTCTGTAACATACCTGTGAGAAACAGTGTTAAATATGACATTAGAATACTTTGATCAGTATAAATGGAGGTAAGAAATTAAAAAACTCTTAGATGGAAACTATCAAACTCTAGAAATCACAGGGTTAACTCAGCCAACATGAAGTTAAATACCGAGTGCTCCTCTGCAAAAGTGCTAACTGCACAAGTGTGTTCAGCAGCATGGTATTTCACATGACTCCTTTGGTCCCTCTTCTAGGTGAACTTGTGATGGAAGGCAAGTGCTTTGAAAAAGTGGGCACGTCACTTTGGCTGCTTTATACTTCAGTCAGAATCTGTACAGAAAGCAGGATCTTGGTGAGAAGTGAGGGAGGAAAGCCACTGCCTCTGAGTGGATCTTTCCCAGATAAATAAATTAAAAACAAAGTAACACACAATGACTACCACAGCTTGTAAATTAAGGGAATAACTGGTGCATAGTGAGGCACTGATATATAGCCTGGAGGAGGAACAATTTCATTTGAACTACAAACAATTCATTTAAAAAAAAAAAAACTTTGAAGAAAAACATTGTCTCCAGACCAGCTTATGAATCATAGAATCGCAGAGCCATAGAATGGTTTGGGTTGGAAGGGACCTTAAAGATCTAGTTCCAACCCCTCTGCCATGGGCAGGGACATAAAGCATACCAAAAGGCAACCCTGGCACTCCATTAGCAGCACAAAAATGGAACTGTCCCCCAAGTCTGGCATAAAAGCTCGCTGCTTTGACAGCTCAGGTTAACCACTCCAGTACTCCTTGGACAAGCGTGTCTCAGGACAGCACACTACCCTGCCCCAAAAAATAGAGTGCCCTGCATAGGCATCTGAAATAGCTGCAAATGCAGCTCAGGTCAGTGCCTGTTCTGAGCTCTGTGGTGCAGGCAGAGAGTGACAGCCTGCACCATACTTCTGCTCTTGGAATCGAGCAGTCCTGACCATGAGCTAACATCTCCATGGGGTATATCTCCAAACTGAGACATCTCAGCTTTGCCAGAGCCACCTGGTTGTCTCTGAACAGTGACACCCTTTGAGGTGCATGTGTACCCAGCGTCATCTGACCACTTGGGCCATGGGACGAGGGAAAGAATTTTCTTTGTCTTAATTTTGTTTGTCCTTCTGTTCCCAAAGCCAAAGCCAAAGCCATCACCATTAAGCTAACCTAGCAGAAGCCCTTTGGTGACCCCATGGAAATTTGAGTCACAGCTTCAGTGAGCAATGTCTCACGCTTAGAAAGCATGCAGACAACAGAGCTACAGCTCCAGCAGAAAAAAGGGGGTGTGTGTGTGTGCGTGTGTGGTGGAAATGAGTCCAATATCTCTTCCTCCAAACTGGCCACAGTGAGTTGGTTAAAGCAAGAGTGAGATTCCTGGAGTAGTCACGGGAGGCTAGGCGCAGCCTTGAAGGCCACCAAGAAGAAATCAGTTTCTGGATATCTTTTCTGAAAGTGATTTTTTTATCTCCCTACTTCACAGATGTTACTTTTTCCAAAATCCTGCGTATTTATTCCTTCTTTCTTTTCTCCCTTTTTCTCCCTTTTTTACTGGGGTTGGCACAACCCCAGGCACAGCTACAG
>NW_009943904.1:0-8620 GCF_000696875.1 Nestor notabilis
AGTTGCAGGAATTCGGTGCGTCTTTGGACACCTCCTTGGCAGGAGCGTGTGGCTTTGCTAGGGCTGGCTTCCTTGTGTGATTTTTTTCAATCGATGTTAGATGCTGGTAGCTTTGCTCTTGAGTATTAGGCCTGGTCATGCAAAGTCCAAAGTAGGAAAGGAGAGAGGCAGATGTGCTGCTTTACTGCTCTGGAGCTGCTCCGCTTGTCTGGCACATTTCCGTGCTGGATGTTCTGCTTCAGTCTCAGATCTGAGGAGTTGTTACTCGTCTGTCACTTCATGCTGTTTCTAGGTGAACGGCCTAAATTGCAATGCTTTGGTTGGTCGTTGTTGGACTCTTTTTTAAGATCTCGCCAGTAGAATTAAAAGCAGTTTTTTATCATCACAACCATTTCTAGACTCGCTGCAGAAGATTTGCATTTTAAATTGCCATTTTAAAAGTCTGGTTTGTGCACTACCTACTCACAGGTTAGAAAATACTATCTGTCAAGCTACACAAAGCTCTGTTAGAAGCAAACCCTGATTTTATGGCTATTCCTTATACCATGCAGGAGGTAAAACACTCTGACAGAACACTTATCTGTAAGACTTGGCATTGTGCTTCCAACTCAGTTCTTGATATTTGGCAGTATTCTGAGAAACGGAAAGGGAAGTCATCTGACAAGGAGAATTTTACCAATGCCACCAAATCTGCTTCCTTCATATGAGAAACATGATACACCGTTATCCTGAGCTGCTGTGGTTAAGCTTGGGGCTTGTACCACAAGAATGAGTAGGGGCTCTCAGCCACCTTCTGCACCTTGTCTTGTCATTCTTCCATAACTGATTGATTTTATGTGTTTAGGTGTAAAATCATAGACATGGTTTGTTCAGGATGTGCTGGCCTGTGCTAGATAGCACCGGCTACAAAATGCTTGTTTCTTACTTGGTTTTCCAGTTAATAATGACTTAAATTTAGGATCAGTCCCCCACATCGGCATGTCCGGAAAGTTTGGTACAAGAAAGACGTTCAAACCTTCAAATGACAATGTTGAAAACTTTCACAGGCAGTTAACGGGAATAAAAAGCATAAAAGAAGAAATACCCTTTCTTGTAGGTAATCCTTGTTTCCTTGTCGAGTGGAGAGTGGTCAGTTGCTTGGTGAAGGAAAGTTTCATCAGGTGTCCATGGAACTGGGAAGTCTCAAGCAGTGAATTCTGAGCAATGTGCTTAAATGGGGTAGTTACAGGCAGCAATTTTTGCAGTGCTTGTAGACGTTTTGTTTTCCTAATGTGACAAATAATTGAAAACTGATTTTTTTCAGACATGCTGTAACATTCTAACATGATTGTTCTGGTCTGTAAACTTGTTGTCGCAAAAATCTGGTAATATTTTTGGAAGGCATTTCTAGGAGAGTTCAAGCTAAGTCAGGAATCTGTCTGTCTGGTGGAGGTGTTCCACTCGCCTCATGTGCTTTGGTTGCTGCTTGTTCTTACGGGGAGGGGTTCATTTTTCAAGTTACCTGATCCTGAGGCGGTAAAAGATACTTCTTTTAAGGCGATTGGCACACTCCCAAACTTGAGAGAAGACAGAATCTGCTGTAGACCTTGAGACGTCTTTGAGGGGCAGAGGTTTGGCAACACTGTTTTGCTCCATATAAACAAGATAACAAATTCCTGCCTCTAGAAACACTTATTTATTTTTTTTTTTTCCTCCTCCCAAAGTTGTAAGAAGGCATTTTCAACAGGGTCTGTTTCAGATACAGGTACTTTCCTCTAAGTTAATTCATTTAGCCATATTTTTCAGTTGTTTCGAATTGAATGGAAATCAGTTAAATGTTGGTGAGCACATGGGTAATGTTATTGTGGCTTAGGTACCTTTTACTTCTGTTGCATTAAAGAAGTTCTCTTGATGTACTTTGAGTCACAGTTTAATCCGGATTGATATAAATTAAACTGCCGAATACATTCTGGCATTTCTGTTAGGCCAGACCGAGTGTAATGCTTTCAAGCCGCATTGTCTGGTCTCTTGCTGGCATATAGACAAAAATGTCTCAAGCCATTGCCGCCTGGCTTTTGGCAAGTAGCGTTTCTTTGGCTGCTGCTTAGTGAGTGCACTGTGTTCTTAAGCCGCCTGGGGGACACAGAGGAGGTGAAATGCTGCTTTTTCAGTCCTGGTCCGGGTTTGAGTTAGTTCGAGGCAGCAGTTTTGAGAGGGCGCTATTTAAATCGGCTTAGTGAAATGACCTGTATGAAACAAAATATTGACTTCTGAAGGCTGTTTTCCTGCAGTTCATGTTCCATGATTTCACTTGCAACTCAGCTACAAAAGTAATTGCGTCGGCACAGATGTACATGGTGGCAAATCATGGGAGAAGTTGAGGAGAGTGTTTTTAGGAACACTGAGATGTGAAATTGCATTTCCTGACGCCAGCTAGTGTGTGATACACTAACAGTCCCAATGTAGCTTTATCTGCAACAATTCCGTGCACGCCTGGAGAGCATAGCTTATTGTTACTTCTGTCTTAAGTTCCCAGTTCAAATTCTGGGGCTTCTTATGAATTTGAACTGAAAAGGAAAGCCTACAGCATGTCATGGATGTGAGAGAGCTGTGTCAAAATGGTTTTGATTGCCTCAGTTTTTTTCCCTGTTCTCCGTTGGGAGCTCAGTGGTTTAAAAACTGGGTTTTTTTCAGAGGACATACTTACAAAAGGGTATTATCAAGTTGGGTTTTTACTGCAACAGTGTTTTTGTAATGTTGTTCAACCTTTAATTCTGCCGGTGGAGATTGGAGGATAATAGCTCAAGAAAGTATTTCAGGTTTGAAAAATGACTTCCTTTGTGCACCAGAGATAGTGGCCGGTGTTTGTGAGAGAGGTTTCTGCTTTCTCCCTCCACTCCCTGCTGAAAAATTGTCTTGAGGTCTCTGTAATCGGCCGTCTGTGGCAGCTTCCTTGTCTGCAGTGGATTGAGTTGGAGTTCCGTTGTCATTTCTCTGTAGTGTATCTGACAGACTACTTTTTCTTCACAGAGGAGAAGAAAAAACTAGTTCGAGAGTTTGATGAGAAACAGCGCGAAGCAAATGAAACGGTAAACACCAGTTGAGGCTCCTGTCCTTCCTGACCACCTGGAATGTTGCCGCCTTACAAAGGACACTACTTCCAGATTTTGCTTTCTTTACGGATCCTATTCTGACAGGCGGATGTTGTATTTTTTTAATGCTTGATTAATTGATCTTATAGATGTGTCTGTGTCTGTCAGGGCAGTTGTATCTATCGATATACAGATACAGGCAAATATTCTTATAAGCCTGTTTTTTCAGTGCTCGGTTTGGATATCACCTTCCCTTTGTTGAACAAAGGAGAGTGATAGAGGTGCAACTAAAATTGGTAGAGATTGTAGGGGGGCATGTGGAGAATCTGCTGCCTTTTCCCACCACCACCACCTTCTGTCTGTCTTCATGTTGGTCTGAACTCATTTGATCTCTCTGTAATAGTCTGATAGTTAAATATCAGGTACCTTGAATCTGTGAAACCTCTACTTTATCAGCTTTTTGGGCCACAAGTGACATGAAACAGCAAAAAAACCTCAACATGTGACTCGTCTTTTTAAACAAGACTTTGTGGTTTAAGCTTTGTTTTCATATTAATGTGTTTGGATGTTTTTGAGTCACAGCTGCACGTGATGGTTTATTGCTCTGACTTAGTGGGTTTTATTGACGGGTGTCTGTGTAGGTGATGTGCAAGATGCTGAGCTCATGCTGTGTGAGAGCTGGTACTGGTGGGCAGCTTTAACCATTGTTACTGTGTGAGAGCTGGTACTGGTGGGCAGCTTTAACCATTGTGACTTTGTAACAACTGTCACTAAAAGCTGATATGAAAATTCACACACCTTGAATCCCTGGCAGCTCCCATTGCTAGGCTGGAGGTTCAGAGTGAGAATTTAGTGCAGTAGATCTCTGCTGCGGAGATACAGTGAGAAACCAATACCCATTCTGTAGATGCATAAACTATATGAAAGTGAGAACTGCAAATTTTGAAGTTATAGAGTGACCTTTAAGGAAAAAATCACACATTTCAGCCTCACAGTTAATTAATTAATTTCTTCTCTTTAACTCAAGGCATCATGCATCAGAAAGTCCATATAGGCTGAACAGCATTGGGCAGGTACATTGGTGTACTCAATACTAGGTGAGGGGTATATAGGTTTGGGTTTCATCCTCCTCGCCCAATCACATAAAAACATGTGAATCCCTTCAGCTGGTGGTGAGTTTTGAGGATCGCTGCTGTGAAGAATAGATTTGGTGCTTTAAAAACTCAACACGTTTTTCTTCTATTAAAGCTGCGGGAGATGGAGGAAGAGCTGAAATTTGCTCCTCTGCCGTTCCGCAACCAAATGATGAGCAAAATCCGGGCGTACAGGAGAGACCTCTCCATGTTCCAGAGAGAGATGAGAAGCACAGATTTGGGACTGGGCCCTGGAAGTCAAGGCGATATGAGATACGGAATCTTCTCCACAGAAAATGAGCAGAGTGTGAGAATTAGATACCAGTTTTATTTAACATCGCTGTGATTGGTAAAAAAATAATATTCCAGATATATCGTTTCGTGTGTTTCTACTTCAGTCTACTTAGTTTCTGTGCTTGTATAACTCCCTGCATATATCTCTGCATGTAACATGAATATCTCGGGGAGGAGGAAGAACACCTGGAACTCAAGAGATTTTCTGTTCTAAAACAAAGATAGGAGTAGATTCAAAATGAAACTCCTTGAATGCCATGTGGTTAGTAACTTACACAACATTCTTTACTGAAATGCTTCATTTAGTCATTCCCCTAGAATAGTGGAAACACAGAAGTGATGCTGTGGACTCAGAAGGAAGTTGAATTGATCTGCTTTTAGTCTCCGAAATTAGCAAAGCATGTGAATCATGCACTGTATGGCTTCTCTGGTAGGTTTCTCTTTTAAGCAATCTCAGTGTAAATCATTCCAAGAACATATAAGAAGTCATGCTCTAGCACTTTGTTCCCTATGGATGTGCTGCTACAGTGCAAGAAATAAACCAATGTGTTTGTGTACCAGGAATACTTAGATATGTCTGAGCTAGTGAGACTGAATTAACTTTTATTGTCAGGGTGCTGTCACCTCTACAACAAGTTTGTGAAGGTGGGCATCTTTTTCACCTGCCTGAGGTAAGGAAGGCTTGAGGGAAACTCTCTCCTTGGTACCTTGTTCTGCAGTAGCTTGGTTTTCGGTTCCTCTGAAACCTGTGAGTGGAACGGTAGTTTAGACTTTCTGAAGGTTAAGAAAATGCCTTATTTTGAGCTACCGTTTGACCCCGAGGTCAGCAAACATTTCTTATGCTCTGACTAAGGCTACTGGCATGAGAAGATCTTTGTTACTTAGCAGTCCATCTGTTAGTGCTATTTGTTCCTAATCCTTTTGACTCTGAACTCTTAATGATCTCCTGGGCAACCAGTTGTGAAGTCAGTCACAAATAAGGCTGAATTTAGATATGAATGGAAGGAAAAGTTACCATCTGGAAAGCAAAGGTACTACTTCCATGTAAATGTTCTTTGATGGAAAAGTAAATAGTTGCAAAGGCAATTTTTCAAGATTTGACCATAATCTTAGAACTCTTTCAAAATTAACTGGGCTACCTGCGTTAACATCAGAAGCACGTACAGCTAATACAGATGGATGGCCTAAGGAGTCACGTCCTAACTTCTTAATATGTCAGAAGCCTAATGTCTCTATCTTTGCTCTCAAGTTAAGCATATGTTGTTTTTCAGACTAATCTGCAGTCACAGAGAGTGCTGCTGCTCCAGGGAACAGACAGCCTGAACCGAGCCAGTCAGAGCATTGAGCGCTCGCACCGAATTGCTGCTGAAACAGATCAGATTGGCACTGATATCATCGAAGAACTCGGGGAGCAGCGGGAGCAACTGGAACGCACCAGGAGCAGAGTAAGCAGAGAAACTGAGGGCTTTGTACCCAGTGTTAGCTTAGTGGGAACCATGTACCAATCATCACTCTCAGAAACCTCTGTAGCAGTGGTAATCCACATGATGTTTCTACAGACCAAATCTGTCTGCCACGTTTCTGTGCTGTGCTCATAAAAGGAAAATAATCACTGTAGAAGGGCCCAAAGCACCATGGTATCCATAGGGAAATCTTACCTGGACACCTCCAGGGCCCATGCCTCAGGAACCCAGACTGTCTGTGATACAACAGGTTTTTTGGTTGTCTGTAACCTCACTTAGTTATGTGCTTCTTAATAACTGACTGACTGAGAAATACCTGACAGTTCATTTCTGAGCATTGCAAAGCTGAAATGGGTTATCTACTAACAGTTCAGAGCTCATAGCTGCTAGGTCACTTAGACCTGTCAGCGCAACACAGCTCATTCTTTGCTAGAAATTGAACAGTGTTTCAGAAGGTTCCAAATAAACACTGGGGCGAGTACCTCAGTATTGTTTTCTCCTGGTGTCAACAACTAGAATAATAAAATGAAACATAATGAAAGCAGCTTTCCAGCCACCTTCCTGGTGTTTGTAGATGAAGGTAAAAGGGCAAAAAGTGACCCTAAATTGCATGTCTGCCTTTGTATGTATCTAAGGGAAAGTATGCATGAAAGTCTTATTTCCTCCTGAGAAAGGAGACAATGCTGCCAGCTTGTATTGTGTGTAGAGAACAATGTTGTCTGAATCTTGAGGATGTCTGGTTAGCCTTGGCCCCATTATCAATTGCAACATGCCAGCACCAGCTCCTTCCAGGCGCAGATTTACGGTTGCTGTGCACTTGTTTGACGGGTAACTTTTGTTTATTCTTAGTTGGTGAATACAAGTGAGAACTTGAGCAAGAGCCGCAAGATTCTACGTTCCATGTCCAGGAGGTGAGTCCTGTGGCTGACTTAGAGCAGCGCTCAGCTGTGGCGTTGCTGTCTGCCCCTTTCAGGCAAAAAAGTAAAGAACAGAGTCAGCTGGGACTGCGGGCAGGTTTTGGGGAGCGTGCAAACAGAATGTGTGCCCATGGGCAGATGTTCATGTGTGTTGTTTGTTTTCTTTCTGGCGATTACGTAAAGGAGTGCAGGTAGTGGAGCGCTATTGAATTTGTGCTGCTTGTTTGGGATAATATTGGGTCTTTAAACCATCTGCATGATAAACTGTGGTGAGGCCATAAGCAAGTTACAGGGAATTGCTAATGGTAACTTTATATCCTTGTTACTAAGGTTAGAAAAAGCTGTGCCATAAATCACTGCAGCAGTAAGGGAGTCGATGACACAGACAAATCTCTTCAGCCCATAGTAATGCCCTAAAGTAGCTCAATTGGCTCACGAGAAACTGGGCCTGGCCATGTACTCTTTTGATGACTAAAGCCTTGGCTGCTTAAGTGCGTTTACAGTCTCTTAACTACATGGTTTAATTATCCTCATAAACCAGTTCTTGGAGTATAGTTCTAGTACGCATTTCCAACCTAACACCCTGTCCCTCATAGCCATTGCTAAAGGAAGTTATGACAACTGTATAACTTTCAATAGTAGAAGTACATTATTCTTTTGAGATTTTATTGGTTTACTTCAGCTACATGGTTCCAAGTAAAAGCACTACAATGCAGCTTTTAGCACAGGAGTTCAACTGATGATTTCTTCTTTGCTTAGTTGAAGGAGTAGGCACATGCAGCGCAGTAGGATCTGGATTATCTGGGGTGGGAGGTAAGAGGAACAGAACTGCTACTGTTGAAGTAGAAGATTTAAATAGAATTTCCAGGAAAAACATGAGTAAGAAACTGAGTTTGTTCCTGCCTGCTTAACAAGTGGTCTAGCTGAACCAGGGAGTATACTTACTGAAGGCAAGGTGATGATCAGATGATCTAGAATCTGCTTCCATAACCAAGGGAAGACCAGCTATCTTGGATTTCTGTATTTTTATTTTTTAACTCTAGAATAACCACTAATAAATTGTTGCTGTCCATCATCATCATCCTGGAGCTGGCCATCCTAGGTGGGCTGGTCTACTACAAGTTCTTTCGCAGCAGATGAACCTTCATGACTGAGATGAGCTCTTCCCCCACTGAGGAACCAGCTGGGCTGTCTGTTCCCTTTGACTGTCTGAGGACTGAACTCTCTCATGAGACACTTGTCCAACTGAAACTGTACTGACACTAGAAAGACAGTGAATGGGAGTAAAAGGCAGAGACAGACTTGAACTACTGGTAAGACTAATAAGAAGGTAATAAATATTTTATTGTCTCAATTTGTATATACTTAACTAAATGAATAAATCTTGGTATGTACTAAAGTAGCCACTGACCAGTGGAAAAGCTAGTTTATTTAAAAATTGAGGAGTTAACAGTATTTGCCAAGTGTTGACAATCTATCCACTCGAGTGCCTCAGCAGAGCTCTATAATGTCCACTGTACCCAACACTTCGGGTTCTTAAATCCTCACTTGCTCTTCACTGTCAGATTCATCTGGAGAACTGGGTGTTGGGAGTTCATCAAAAGCGGTGTGTGCTCCTTCCCTTGTCTGCCCAAAGCACGTTGCTATCACATCAACTGCCAGACTAGCAGTTGCATTCACTTCCTCTTGAGAAGCTCCAAGCAGTGGATTGACTTCAACCATGTCTACAGCTGAAAGCATTC
>NW_009943904.1:8651-20159 GCF_000696875.1 Nestor notabilis
TTTGTTACTGTGGAAAAGGGTAAAATCTCTAGTAGGGTTTCTTTTGCAGCCTTTCAGTCATTGCAGCAAGTCTGATATTCAAGCTTGTGACCTACTCTACACCTTAGAGCAGCAAAATTTGCCCTTAAGCGAGGGATGAGGTTATCATTCTTAAATGCAAGTTTGTGGGTTTAATTTGGTTCTTTCTTACATCATCACTACCTCACTCATTCATGCTTTTAGCATTCAGGAAAAACAAGTTTGATGTTTCATACACACTTAGAAGATGAATGGGTTTTAATCTTTTTTGCTCCCAGTCCAACAATTAGGGGATATAGAATAGTCTCACCTGCTATTCATTTGCTACCCTATTCATGATTCTATTGACTGTTGTCTGGGCAGCTTTATTTCCTGGTTGCTTTTTTTTTTTCCCTTTTATTGCAAATAACTCATTATTTAAACACATGAAATAAAGGCTCCATGGTGTAAGAAGGAAAGCACTTATATATTGAGTCAGCTGCAGCATACTTAATGAAAGCTTGATTTGTCAGCCTCAATTCCTAGAATGGAGCTTTAAACTGTTTAAAATCATGTGCATTTATTTTTGTATTCCAGATGCCCAGTTTAACATCTCACCTCATGTATTTAGGTGACAGTATTGTACAAGATGACAAAGTCATTTTTGACAGTAGTTGTTAATATATTATGTATTTTATTTCCTTTTTGTAAGGTGAAGTTGATGATGCTTAAAGCTGCTTCCAACACTTGGGGCACTGCCCAACCCTAGGACTACTGCTTCCCTGACTGGAGGCTGAATTGACTTTGTAGGCACCCTGGCTTTCACTGCATTTATCTCACTGTCTACTGATACAGGAAAAACATAACCAACATGAATGAGCTCTGTGGAGTTTGTCCCGACCTTACTTAGTCCAGTGCTGCTGATCAACTCCTACCTGTGTTGTGTATTTCCTCTGCGATGTACATGCCTTCTCTGTAAGTTAATCCACCTAGGACAGGAGTCCCAGTTGCTGGAGCCAGTGAGGGATCGAAAGCATCAATGTCAAAACTCAGGTGAATTGGTCTCTGTCTCCTGAGACAGAATAAAATGAAAAAAGCAACCTCAGAACCTTAAACATTTTCTATTTCTTACTGTCCAGGCTGATTAGCAAAGTAGCATCATGCTTTATGATGCTGAAGTTCCTCCCCAAGTCCTGCACCACATCTTGTACGCATTGGCGAAAGATTTATTTGTTTGGGTTTTTTTAGTGTATTTGGACTCTGAAACATCTCTTAGCTCAGAACTTTCCCCAGTACATGTTGGGAAAACAGAAGTTTGTCTTTCTAGTTTCACTGAGCATCCACTCAGGTGTAATTTTGCTGGAGACAAGTACTTTATTTCTAAGTATCTTATCTGGTATTTGGCTCATTAGTTGGAAGAATGTAGAGAAATGCCTGGTATAATTCAGCCTTTCTCCTTCTGTACAGAAAGCCAGGGTGAAAGGCTGAAACAGTGTTTCACATGGCATCTAGAATGGAGGAAGTGCCAAGCGTGAGGATTTCCTACCCTATCAGGATAAATTTTCCTAGCTCATCAGGATACCTGGGGCATTCTGCACCTTTCAGGTCAATAGTTGAAGGCTGCCTCCAAACTCTGCCGTGTCAGCCTAGCTGATGAAAAAGTGAAGGATAATCTCAAACTTAAGTTGTTAGTTACTGAGTACATGAAGTCTGGCAACTGATGACTCTAATAAATTGGACACTACTTGTCAATTTAAGTGGCAGACTGTGTACTTCCAACGTTGTGCAGATGCTCAGTAGGGAGAAGCATCTGGATTAGCAACTTCTTTACTTGGTATAGCTGCAGCTACGAAGGATGAGCACACCTTTAGGTACAACAGCATGCAGCACAAACACATGGACCTTGTTCTGCTTACAGGACTTTGTTCTATGCTGTGGGAAGAGTTTACCCTTTCTAACCGGTCCTCTCCATGTGTCCCTAGATGAGCAGGATTTGCTCCCTGATCTGGTTCCTTGACTTAAAGAAGGTTAGCGAAGACTTGGGAACTGAACTTAAGTAAGGAAGTGGTTACAGTGACCCTCACAAGCTGAACTGAAAGTGGCAGTTGTCATCAGGACAGCACATGTGAGCACAGTCTAGGGACGAAGCCACCAAATGCTTATGTCTCATGTTGAACTACCTCATGTAGTTAGCTGTACTATCAGCTGAATTCAAGTCACTGTTAAGTTGCTACAGACCTGTCTTTAAAAGTATGATGTATAGCCTGGACTCTGAGTTGATTCAAACATCTTGTCAAACTGCAGCAAAATGCAGAAGTCCTCAAGAAAGAGAACAAGCTATATAAAGCAGAGCCACAACTGCAGTGTAACCCATCTTGCAGCTTTTTGCCAAACGCCATGAAATGGTTCTAGTTCAAGATACGGAAGCTAAGGACTAAAGTCAGTGCTAAGACCTCACTATTTACTGGCACAATCACAGTTCTGTTAGGCCACCTTACATCAAAAGTAAGGCCTTACTTTCAGGAAAGTAGATATTCAGAAATGGATGATGAGTAGTTGAAATCAGATAATAGTTTGTTACCTGCCCATAAGTTGTTCAAATGTTCTTTCCATAACCTTCTGAATTCCAAGGCGATCAATATCCCTCATTGAAAAATACTGGATGTCATAGTTCTTCAAAATATAGCTGTTGAAATAATAGTAATAAAAAAAATCATTACTGGTCTAAGCTTAAGCCTCGCAACCCTTGTGAACAGCCACATGTGGAAAGAAGCTCATGATTTCAGCCTGAACAAAAATCCTTTAACTAAACTTACTATTCAGCAGGATCCACATCCCTCAAACCAATGTACACAATATCAGAAGCTGAAAGGCAGGGCTTTAGCCAGGAAAAGCCAGGAAGTTGTGGTACCTGCAAACAAAGGTTTAGTATTAGGTTGATGACATATAAAACAAAATTGCATTAAATGCTTCCCTCAAAATTTTATATTTATTTATAGCATCAGTTCTCTGTCTGAACAGAGAAACTTCATCACTTGAGAGGTTGGCTTCCTGATTTAATCAATCCTTACCTTTGTCATACCATTTACCTGAGTTCAGTGTTAATGGATGAAGATTTTAACTCTTCTACATTTTCCAGTTTGAAGAGGAATAAAAAGCCCAAAGCCACAAGTAGTCAGCAGCAGTGAATGTAAGGGGGGATGGTAATAAAACTAGATACCCAGATGTAGATACCTTGTACAGTGCATTTAACAGTAATGCTGTGTAACTTACCCAGTACATAGTACTGAAGTGGAAGAGTAAAATCGAGGTGCTTCTGTCTTTTTAGGAGAATCACCAAAAAGTCATGCAAACTTTTGTTACAAAACCAATGTTAAAGATGGACAAATTCAAAGTGAGTAGTTGGGGACGGGGGGTGGGAAGAGCATGACAGGAAGTTGGGACTCCACACTGGGCTGCATATGACTGGTTTTTAGTCTAGAGCTGAAGAGAGCAGGTTTAGGACAGCAAATGGTAGATGATAAGGTCATCATTTTCAGCTTTGGTAATTAAGTAGTCATGAGATGCAATTATAAGAATCCTTCAGTTAGCAATAGCTACTCATTTTAGGACTGCTTTAAATTAACTCAAATTTCTCTTCTTCCTCTCCCAGCTCTGAAAACGGCTACAGCCCAACACAGCTGTCAAGCAGCAAGAAGGCTGTTTCCCTTTTATACTTAATTACTAATTACATTGTAGTTACAACATTCAGATTTGGTTTTAAAGGCTAACACACCCATAGCTATATTTAATTACATTGGGATTAAATAAGCACATATTATAAAAGTATTTGTTACTCTGGGACAATGACCTGAAACTCTTCTGCAGTCATGGATTCGAAAGAGGGAAAAATGAATTGGGAAAAATGAATTAGGAAAAATTCCTAGGAAAAATTCACTAGGAAAAATAATTCATGTCTCAGAAATGAAGCTGTATCTGCAAAACTTATCACCATACCGTAAGTTGAGGATAGTATTGATAATGTTGTCAGTATCAATGATTTAGCAGATTAATCCTGCCATTTTTAATTCTACCTCTTTAAATAAAGAAAATGGAATGCCTTTACTTCTTCTGGTAGGCTCTGTTCTTACTTTGTTGCAATAGAAAAGAAGTTACCTGTAATAAAGCCAAACAGACATCAGAAAAAGGTGCAGGCATTCTCACGTAAGTCATTAATAGGTTTTGAATTTAGTTTGAATGGTTCCAGGAGCCCTGACACTCATGCTTGGTTTAAGGAACACCAGCCAAGGGATTATGTTCATCAATATTTTCCTTTAAAACTGCAAAATTAAACATTTTAAAAAAACCCTGAAGTGCCACCTTGCCTTGAGGAGTACAAAGCAGTGCTCCTGTGAAGCTACCTGGGCAAACAAGTACCAGCTGTCAGCCTGTGAAGGGACTGTGCCAGCAACACCAGGGTTTGTTCTACAGTGACCTGGCCAAATGCTTTATTCTATTTCATAGCCATACTTGATGTTGTCTTCTGTGTGGGGTCACTGAATTTAATAGAGCAATGACCAAGCTCCTTAGCCTTGGATACATAAGGGATTCTGAAAACAGGTGCAATAACCTAAACTGAGGGACTTGAAGCAGCCCTGGAGCATTCCTGGGAGTTATGCTAATTTAAGCAGTTGCTGCCACATCAGTTCCTGCTGTTACCCAGTGCCAGGACAGCTGTTTGTAGGTCGTGCAGTGAATGAAGGCTAGGACTTGATGTGACTCAAAAACTAACAAAGGCAGTGCTCCTGAGGCAGTTCTCATGCAATCCCACAGAAGGTTACAGCAGCTAAACTGAGCTGCTGGCATGGGGTCAAGAACAGGCTAAACAGATTGTGCCACCAAGAGGGGCCTGTGTTGCACAACTACCTCTGTCTCATGTCCTCTTAATAGGGAATGAAGGACAAGGAGCCTGGAGATGCTGGAAGAGCAGTACCAGTTAGAGAAGGACAGTGAACCAGGAAGATAAAATGTAATCATGCAGGCTGTTTTGCTCTCTATGTCCTCAGAGGAGCTGTTGTGTAGACAGGAAGCCAGGTGCTAACTTGCCTTCCTGAGACTATTAGGTCGGTGACCAAATCCTGTGATCCAGAGAGAGAGTTTGGTTGAATAACAGGAGCCCACCCAGAGAAGCATATGTTCACATGTGTGTTATGGTGGGAGGGCTTGCTCAAAAAACCCTTCACAGCATGAATGAAAGGAAGGAAGGAGATACAGGGCTCACTGCAAAATCTCCCTTGGCTTCTCACACTGCTATGCTATGTACCCTTTGACAAGATAGAAACCTCTTCAAGAGGCAAAGTGCAGCTGGTTGGTTTGTCTGTTGTGTTGAGAAAAAAGTTATGCTTAGCTCTGCATACAGACTAACATAGCCTTTTTGCTGGCGACAGGCAGTTTTAGGATTTAAAAAGAATCCTTGCAAAGCTGTCAAGAAAGGACAGTAAAATTTCTTGCCCCATTATCAACACATCTGCTCTACTAGATGAGAGCAAGAGCACAAGCCAGATGCCCCTGTTCTCACAGTAAAGTTCCCTCTCATGAGCCAGACAGGTAGCCAGGCAACCTACTGTCAAAAGCATATTCTACTACTGCTAAACAGGTGTTTAAAGATTTATACTGTTGTAGAAGCCACCTGGTACCAGCAGGAGAGATGTTGGGTTTCTTCCCTCTAAACAGGAATACAGTAGGCTATGAAAACCCTCTAAACACGTACATCCCTGCTGTGTGGCTGCAAATACAGGTTGAGGGGCTTGTGTCAGATGTTCTGCGTAGGCTTCCTGACCTAAAATAGGGCTTAGGTGGGCTTGAGACAAGATCTCATAACAGCACCACCCCTGACCAACTCACCTCTGAGCGTAGCCTCATCTTACTCTTTCTTCACTACTGCTGCTGGCGAGAGGGCTACTCCCCCTCTGACCCCAGAGAGCTCACAGTGTTCTTTTAGCAGCTTAAAAACAAAAATTTAAAAAAAAATTCAAAAAATCTTGCTTTTCTGTGCTGCTCAAGAACCAGAGCCCAGCAGAGCAGAAATCAACAATGTATACACCCAAAGCTGATTCGATACCTCTGTCCTACTGACAAAAGAGGAAAGCAGCATATCTTGTTCTACCTTTCTCCTCCTTCCTTAGCTATCAAAGAACTTGGCTTGGTTTTGTTCTTACCAAGGCATAAACTGTTCACCTTAGGTAAGCTCCAAAATTCACAAGATTTTCTCTTATCTGTCCTGCGGAAGTGAGTACAGTTGCCAAAAAGAAGAGTATCCCACCCTTTAAGTTGTGGGCAAGAAACTAGAAATACAGTAGCCTTTTATATTAACCTTCTCATGTCCTGGGGTTATTTCAAGAAGCCCCCTTAATTTTGCCTTACTTTGGGAATATTAGCATGTTTGTATAGACTATATAAGGATTATTAGAAAGAGAAAAGTATGTAGAAGCACCAAATTACTCTTAACTTGTGGACAGAATTCATTCAAAAGAATTTGCAGGACAAAGCAGAAGAGCTTTACTAGGTGATAGCAATCTTGCTGTACCAACAGATACTAATGCAATGTTACCTTCAATAACCATAAAGATGATAAGCATGCTTGTTCTTACTTGGAAGAGGCATACAAAGCACTCCCAAAATCTACCAGAGAGAAAAAGAAATCTAAGAGAAATAACTAGCAGGCCAAAGTGCCAGAATAATCAGGTTTTCTGCAGCTCCAGCATGCAGTTGCTGATCCTGCCCCCATTTTCCAGCATAAGCTTCAGTAGAAGCAGATTGTCATATCCAAGTTCCAGCTGTAAAGGCCCTGGCTATTAATGCATCGGCTGCCACAGTAATGTCCCTGTATATGTTACAGCCAAAAAGGACATGCAGGCCTTTGGTCAACCTACTGTTTAGCATCTTGACAGTAGCATAATTGGCCATGCACATTCCATGTACCCCAGTAAACAGCTCTTTTTAGTAATTTGACCTCTTTCCAAGACAAAGATACTCTCTTTACAAGCACCTGGTAAACAGGTACAGGTGTTGTGTTTTGTATTTGCCAGTGGAGCCAACACCTGAGCAGCCAGTTAGGCAATATCATGCAGGAGGAGCCCCTGTCTGGCCCTAATATTGTCAAAACATGCAGGTGCCAAACTAAGCAGAAGCAGGGAGCAAGGTATGCAGGAACGAGCTGTTACTGGAGGTGAGCTTAGCACTGCTCTCAGACATAGCTGCAGGGAGGGTCCCTCTTTTGCTCAGTTGATGGAATTGCTGCCATTGCACACCTTCAGCACCAGCTCCACTCTTTACAAGGGAACAGCATCATGGCCAGCTTCTATATGCAGTGTGTGTGAACTCTTGCTTACTGTACAGCCCACTAGTGTGCTAACACAAAGAAAAGCTTTTTTCTCATTCTTGTCTCTAAGTGTGCATATATTTGTGTCTGCATGTGTGTGTGTGTGCACTTGTGTGTATATATATGTGCATGAATACACCCACAAATAATACGTATTTTTCCTTGTACAAACATAAACAAGGTCTGTATTAGCAGCAGGTAAGAAAGCACCTCATACCAGAAAAAGTAAAATGCTCAGAGGGTTTCAATGTAGGCTAACTTAAACCACGACACTGTGTGAGCAAGGCACTTACTTTATCTTGAAGCTCTCTCAAGAGAAATGAGAGAGGTTGTCCATGGAGGCTTCCAGACTGAGTTGTGAGAGGGGTGTTTATATCAGCATGTGCATCCACCCAGATCACACCAAGGTGTGGGCATTGCCGCGCATGGCCACTGACAGAACCAAGTGCCAAGCTGGAAGTACAGTAGCAAAGTCTTTAGTCACCATTTCTCCACCAGAACAACTACAAGGACAATGGGAAGTCTCTGCAATAAGAAACTTGCAAGATGATGCAAATCAACAATGTTGTCATGCTTCAACACATCAGACATCTGTGACAATAAAGGGTGCATCCCACACAAACTGCATCTCACTGTCATGATTCCAGGAGACTCCAAGTAACTCTACAGGACTGGACTAGTACTGACAGATGAGAAAGAGCTCTTTTCTCTCTCCACTGTCACCCTTCCCCCACCCTAATCTTCACCTGTTCTTGCTCCGGATGATCTTTTAGAAAATACAGTGTGCTCACTCAGCAATTGTGCTATTCACCCATTTTTTATCCCACCTTCCCCCACAATTCATTCTTACATGCTCTACCTTCTTCAACCAATTCTCAGACCAAAGGTTAGTGAAAAAGACAAAGAGATTCACATGTCGTAAGATCTATTACAAAGTGGTCTGTGTGTAGGCATTACAAAGCCATCCTATGAGTTGATGTCCATCCTGAGAGTTGAAGGGCAAAAGAGACACATCACTAAATATTCAGCAATACAGAAACAACAACAGTTCTTAAAGGGAACTGATCACACACTCTCCCAAACAGGAAAACATCATTCGCATACCTGCAGATCACAGAAGTCTGGAGCTAAGCAGTACTGTCTTACGAAGTCAGATTTTTGTCTTCTGTGTTCCACCCTAAGAGCCCCAGCACTAAAATCAGAATACTGCTACCCTATGCTATTGCCAGGAAATGACCCCAAGTTGTTCTCACTATCCCCTTATTTTTCAATTAAATTCTTATACTCCAAGTGTCAACCTGCAGTATGCACCATGGATTGTTTCTAGTTCAGCTCACCTGTGATCACCGCCTATAGTCACACAGCTGTGCCCAGCAGCTACTGCTCTGCTTACAGTATCAGCCAGCACCTGGCTGGCTAAACCCACCGACCGTGGGTATAGGATCAGGTTGTTGTACAGTTCATCGTTGGGAACTGGAGTGAAATTCAGGTCTCCAAAGTCATACACTTGGCATCCTGGAAACACAGCAGCAAAAGAAGAAAGTGAATTACTTCAGTGCCCAGGGAAATATTCAAAATATGCTCCCCCCAGAGAATCAGTTGGGCAAGTAGGAAAGGAACAACTGGAAGGGAATGGATTCATTTGAGAATTTGCGTGTCCTTGCAAACAGCCCTGTTCCAACTTTACAGACTAGAAAGCTTAAGACAGTATTGTTGCTCAGTTTAGTGACAAGATAAAACCACCATAGAAAAAGAGCTTGGGGTTTTTTTAATTATTTCTTGGCAATTTTAACATGAAAAAGTACAGTTTGTATTGCCATCTTGCTTCCCAATTAGACAGATTGTATACAGCCTTAAATGAGCTCAGTTGCCCATAGATGCCCAGGATTGTGCATTTCATTAACTACCTGAGTGCTAACAGTTAGCTTCCATTTTCAAACCCCACAAGAATCCAAGCACAAAGGCGCCAAGTTACCAGTAATGGAAATTGCCTTACAGTACTTCCAGGCACCTCCACGGAGGATGTGCTAGTGCTCTGTAGGAGAACCTGCCCATTTTCTCAACGCAAGATGTTCTGGAAGGTATTTGAATTCTGAGGCTTTGACACCAACCCTCTTTAAGAACCTGTCATTGCCAGTTACAACTTAATTGGCTGTTGAAGCCTGACAACTTTTCTGGGTCTAAGACTCAGCCTTTTCTGTTTCTGTCTACTTCCCCTGAAAGGGAGTCACTTCACAGATGAGGAAACAAGGGAGCATATTTATTAATTGGCTGCATTTAAAGTTTAATTCTCTTTCACACACATTATAGATTATCCTTTGAATACATTAGCCTTTGAGGCTCTGCTGTCCAATACCAAAACTTCTAAGAGGCCAGAGCCTCTCAGTTTCAGATAGGCCTGTTGCTGCAAGCACTGATGAGGACTGTGAACACCCCAAGGTATTTACAGCTACACTGATAGCAGCTTTATAAGTCAAGACCACCCTGAATACCAGTCAGACCTGTCCCATTTGTTCCTCAGAATCACTAGCCTAGTCAGTAATTGTGAGAATGAGGTGGCTGGGAAATAGGCAAACATACTTTTTATGGGTATATGTCAAGGTATTTGTTAGAAGAGGATATATCAGCAGAGCACAGATAATTAACAAAAGATTAATTAAATGTAGTCTCAACAACTGAGAGAAAAACATTACCTACAGAGATCTAAAGCAGCAAGCAGGACCATGACATACCACTCCCTGGTTTTCAAAAGGTAACATAAGCACACAACAGCATCTTTTTGCTTCCTTAGGCAACACCTAATGAGCTAGCAGGATGAAGGCTGTGGAATTTTGGTCCTATTTGGATGTGCTATCTGATCTTCATGTGACCACTACATTTTTTTACCCTCTGTTTCATTCTGCTGCTGTGCAGAATCAGTAGAGACTTGCAAGTTCTGACAGATGCTCAATAAACATCAAGAATATTTCTTTAATGTGTGTCTTTCTGCACGGCTGCTGCTCACACACATGCACACTGCTGCACATTGCAGTATTGCCAGGTTTGATGAAAATACATGTGTGTGACCAGAAGACAAGTTTTAGAAGCAAGACTTCAAATGCATTGCATCATTTAATAGGTATCAAGAGCTGTTGGAGATGCTGTTCAAGTTAATAATACCTTCGATCTAATACCTCTGACATGTGCAGGAAGTAAATCTGCACTTGGGAGTGGTGTTCAGTGACTTACACATTGCGAGACAGCACATTACACAATGTAATGGAAGAAGGGACTGCCACTTACATTTTGTTCTGCCTTACACGGTGTCGTGGTTCAAACCCAGCCGGCAACTTGGAACCACGCAGCCGCTCGCTCACTCCCCCCCTTTTCCTTCCTCCCCCTGCTCCCGGAGGGATGGGGAGGAGAATTGGAGGAATGTAACTCCCACGAGTTGAGATAACAGCTCTCCAGTAACTAAGGTATAATACAAACCACTACTGCTACCAATAATAATGATAAGAGGAATAACAAGGGAAAAGGACACAACTGCTCACCACCCGCCGACCGATACCCAGCCCGACCCGAGCAGCGATCTGGGCCTTCCGGGTAACTCCCCCCAGTTTCTATACTGGGCATGACGTGCTGTGGTATGGAATAGCCCTTTGGCCAGTTTGGGTCAGGTGTCCTGCCTCTGCTTCCTCCTGGCTTCCCCTCCTCTCTGGCAAAGCATGAGACTGAGAAAGTCCTTGGTCAGAGTAAACATTACTGAGCAACAACTAAAAACATCGGTGTTATCAGCATTGTTCCCAGACTGAAAGTCAAAAACACAGCACTGCCCCAGCTACTAAGAAGGAGAAAAAATGACTGCTGTAGCTGAACCCAGGACACACGGCATATATATGCACATTGCAGTATTTTTATCCATTAAAGGATAAAAGAGAATGAAAGGAAATTGCATCATGAAGCTACATCTTTAGATCAGTGTAAAACAAAGAACCAACCATGACACCTTTCATAGTTCTTTAAGGAATCAGTTCAGATTCTCCAGGTTATGCTCAAGGCAGGTCAAACATGGCAGACTCTAGGAAGCATGTTTAGAGAAGTAGCACTTGTGTTCAAGAATATTTTCTTTACAAATGGGGTTAGGGTAAGGCAAAAAGACTTGGTTCAGC
>NW_009943904.1:20190-24607 GCF_000696875.1 Nestor notabilis
AAAAATGCCATTCATGTTTTACGGTCACACCAGGTTCATGCAGCTTAAAATGTAGGTATGGTAGACACGGATGGACAGATATTTTTGGGGTCCAGAATTCTGGGATTTGTCCACCTTTTGGACAAATGGCACTCTCCTATCTCCTGCATAAATCTCTCTCTTTAGTTATGTTTATAGAAAAGCCTCATGTCTGTTAAAGACAGGGACCTTCAGTTTTTGTTACCATCTTCAAAAGTTTATTGTTGTTCAGATAAAGTTCATAAATCTTGAAGCAGCTTCTTTTCTCAGCCTTGTGCTTCCCTCTTATTTAGGCCCACTGTTCTACTGTGCTTGCAGACAGATAGCTCAAGTTTCCCAGAGTGATATGAATGTTTTCAGCCAGCTAACCAATGGCTGATTAAGATACAGTTAATCTCAGAAGTACACACTAATCCAACTCTCATAAATACCTTTATTTTTCTAAGCTGTGTCTAGAGTTGTGGAAGCTATGATTAAATGACCTTAAGGAAAACATAGCAAATAAATAGTACACACAAAAAAATTCACAGTATGCAAATAAACAATGTATCCTGAAGTGATTAAAAGCATGTGCATGTGTGCACATATTTAGTAGGATTGACCAGATATTAAAGATATTAAATCAACATGTACATTTGTTTCACTGCTTTACTGAACAGCAAAGAAAACTAATTTATGTTCAATTATTAAAGTAATTATTAATATATTTCTTGGCTTTTATTTAGCATCTCAGATATTAGTATGAGAGGCCTGAATAGTTTTCCATTTCATCTGCCTGCTTGCACATAGTTTTGATTTAAAGAAATTAGCTAAATCTTTCTCAACTACATTATTTTGCGCTATGTAGAAACTGCCCAACAGATAGACATGCGGTAGTGCAGAATAATCTTGCTGTTCTTTGGACAGTAGTGAAAGATTTATATAATCACCATACCAAACAACATGCACTTACTTTCTTTAGTAGTTGAGGCACCTTATTTTAAGGTACTAATAATCCTAATAAGCAAACAGCTTTTTAAATCAGCATAGAAAATTAACATAAAGACTATATATGGGCCTTTTAAGAAACAGTAGATCCAAGTTCTGAAAAGTAGAAAAATATGTGGGCAGATAGGAAAGGCAGCTTACATTTGTTAGAAAGCACTGCATCCACTGTCAGAGCACTGAAGTACTTTTTAAATGAAACAGTACCATACAGTACTTCTAGACTAAGCACCACAGACATTTTGCTAGTAACTAAATAACATGAAATTAAATACAATCAAAAGAAGTCCTCTGCTCAACTTTTAAGCTCTAACAGAAGTTACATTCAAATGAAAAATACATTTTGTTTGATTTGTCAACTATCAGCAGCACAGAAAATTTAGAACTACCGAGCCCATTTAAGTCAGATCCATCAGCACTCTGGCTCAAGAGGACATCACTTCAAGTGATGAAAACAAATAGGCTTGTTTCATCTATTTCTATTACAGGAGCTTGAAGGACACTTGAGGGAGATAAAGGTGCCAATCTGAATACAAACACACCATACAGCTATATAAATAAGATGCATATATGCACAACAGTCCTCCTGTTAGTGTGAATGATGCAGGTGTAAAGGCAGCATACAAGTCTCTTCTACAGTTTAGGAGTGCAATCCTCAGTGGTTCAAGTGCCCCCCTCTGTCAGAGTTTTATCAGAGCTGCTTTGGGGCACATTTCAGCCAAAAAAAATGAAGAAATTAGCCTGAAAACAGTTTGTACAGTAGATTTTCCCTAGGTCAACTTCTTTTGACCAGATCAGGTTAGGGTATGGTCACATAGGCATTCAACCAGCAGGCCACAGGATGGAGGGCAGTCCTTTCTTCAGCCTGCACAGCCAGAACCGGAATTTTCCTATATTTGGTAAAAGAAATCAACATTTTTCATAGTCAGGAGCCGAACTTGGGGGGAAGGTAGAAACACAAATTGAGAACATACTTAAGAAAAAGCTTCCTGAATGCCTTTTCAAATAATAAGCTTTTAATGTAGGATTCAGGCTCAACCCAACAATGCTTATAACTGGGACACAAGATGCCCTTTAGCAAGCTATATGACAATGGTCATGTTCACTTCCTATCATCTTAAGCAAAATATGGTCTGTTTATTTGGTACCCATAGTAGGCAGCAGTTACTATAGTAAATCATTTTCCTGCACAGATTTAGAGAAAGTTTTCTTCTGTAAAAGCAGGAGGCTCTTAAGTCTGGGGACACTTGACTGTAAAAACATCTGGACAATAAGCAGCAGGGAAAGCCTCCCTCCCATCCTCCTTTACTAACATACTGTACCAGAGCCAGCAGCAACAATCTGGTAGTAGCAGATTTCAGCTTTTCAAATCCAGGCTATCTGCTGACAGAGCCCAATGGCATGCTACTGTAACAATTGTAACAGCTCTTTTAGACAGCAAAGAGGAATGGGAACAAAGGCATGTGGAATATGAGATAGAAATGATCTCCTGGTACTGCCTGTTTACACTGGCTATTTGTGAACTAGAGGGGCAAAAAAAATAAAATCCTAGATTAATGGGAAGATTAAGTCTTTCCTCTTCCAGGTTTCTAAACCCTGCTGAATGGCTTTCAAAGGAATCTGGAAATCCCAGTTATTAGATCTTACCTCATACTAGGTGTTCTATAAAGCCACTCACATGAAAGCATCACTCCTGCAAAGCGATTCCTCAGATTACAGCCCATCCGGTAAATCACTACACACAGGATGGCTTTTGAGGAAGCCATGAGCATTATGAAAAATGTTTATAGACAAACTTAACATTTTCTTTCCTGTGAACAAAACAAAGGGCTACAAGCTGTTAACAACCTTCTTTTTAGTATAAGCTCATTGGTTTATGGTATGGACTTTGTAATCCATTCTCAAAGACACTGTCAAAACGTTGCACAACAGCAAACAAATGATTCAATTCATTATGACCAGTGCATTCTGAAGCCTATTTTACGACAGTTTTAACCCTCCAGAATTACCCAGTGTGTGTGTGTAAAAGCTGTACAAAGTGCATATTTTTGTTTTACATGAATATGAAATTAGGCTACCAAGATTCCCACTACAAAAGACAGACTTCAGTCTAGTTGAACTTCCAAGCAAGGGGGTTAATTACATAGTGTCTAATTCTCTTTAAATATCTATCTGCTGGAAGAAGTCTCCTATTAGATACAAACGTTTCATGGCTCAAAAGGTTTCTGACAGCTCTAAAATTTCACTACCTAAAAGTCAAGTTCACATCTTAGTAGTTTCCACCCTGCCTTCTGGAATTTTGAAAGGTCTGGTCTAAGACAAAGTTTCTGTAACTGTGCCTGTTGAAGAGGCTTCAGCTCATACAACATCAGTAAGCAAACCCATTTCCAACTGCTATGCTAAGTCTGTAGTCTCAAGTTGTCTCTTGCATAAAATGAACCCAGAAATACTTTTTCGGACTCCAAATTGAGCAGCCACCTCATTTCCCTTTGATAATCATTTATAACTTTAATCTCTTATGAAATCCAGTGTGCTTGACCTGAAGAGGTCTCCAAAAACGTCAGTATCAGGTGTTGGGAAACATTTGCACTATGGCTTGCATCAGAGAGGAGACAAGGGTGCAGCTATTGCAGTTTGTCACTCCATCAATAAACCCTGCTCAAGTTCTAATTCCCTTCAAATAGGCTTAACCCAGAAACAGTTCCAGATAGCAAGAACACAAGTAGGCACTTACAGCCATAGAAAGTCATAATACCAGAACAGCTCTCCTCAACAAGCACCTTGTGTTTTAGATTGTAACAGAAGTAGTTATTATATTAGTTAACCCAAACAAGTAACACTTCAGAGGAAGGAGAGCAGAATATATCAGAGATGACTGAAGTTCTCTCCCTCTTATCAGCTGCAAGAAACTAACACCAGACCAGCTCACTTCATATTCAAATGAAAGCTCTCATTATTTTTTTAGTTCAGTGCCTCATTTCCTGCTTTTCACCAGGTAGTTTTACAATAGAAATTTCCACCTTCCACCCAAAAATAATCCTCTGTACCATACTTGCATAAGCACATACTTGCCATACATAGCTTGATCTTACTAGTCCACAATGAGTTTCAAATGAGAAAGTAGTAACAGATTCTGTGCACCATAAAGCAGACCAAAACCCAACTTGTAACCTAAATTTTCCCCTCTGTCACCTCCCTTTGTGCCCCTCCCCAGTAACTCCTCTTGTTCAACACCATTCATGGTAAAAAAACTCAAACAGAACAGCATCTATCTCCAATCCAGAGACAATTTAATGGGTGCAGAAATTCAGTCAATTCATGTATTAAAACCAATTTCGTAATACAGAAATATCAAGGATTAAGGGCATCACCATAAAACCAAATACATCCTCCCCCCCCCCCCCCCCCCCACGCC
>NW_009943904.1:24638-26295 GCF_000696875.1 Nestor notabilis
CAAACTCTCTTCTTTGGTCCTTGACTCTAATCTCCCTTTATTGAAAGATTAGGAATAAGTTATTAATTCAGGTTTCCTGATCTGCATCAGCATAGCTTGATATTTTCGATTAAAACGAAGTTGATCTGAGGAATAATTACAATTAAAGCACCAAGTGAACTTAACACCAAATTAACAAAGTTTATTTTAAAGCCACCTGCATGGATAATGCACAACCTGGAATATGCAGCAGACAAATGGGAGAGGAAAAAACCTCTAACATCAAATTGATGACTGACACAAATCTTTTCATTCCAAAGCAAAACCAAGCAGATTGTGTCCTCCATCAGGATGGGAAAAGGAAGAGAATCAGAATGGATCTACTGCAAGGAATGCTCCAACTCCATGTACTTTTGCTGTCAGCATTTTCCTAGTAACACCTGAGGCTGGCTGTAATCATGCAAATACCAAAGGGCACAAGATTCAAAAGGATAAACCTTAACTGTTGTCAGAGCACACTCCATCAGGTCTAGGAGTTTAGCTTGCCGTGATCAGTAAGAGCTAGCTGATGAGGTCTGCTGTGAAGAAGCAACCTAGAAACATCCTCAGTGGAGGACTCCTCAAAACAGCTCTCCTCCACAGCCTCAGCAGGGCTCCTTCTGCTTGCCTGGTTATCAGCATAAGCCCCTAGCTGCCTTCCCTCACAGAGTGGAGCAGCACCTGCCCTTGGTGCATTCTGACAACTGGCATGATTTCAAAGGCTCACTGCAAATGCCAGTTATGACCAGTCCATTTGATTATACTGTGGGTTTTGTCAAACCACTGGGCTTTGAAGCTAACCAATCATGGCTAATCAACATTTGAGAGGTAAATAAGAACAACAGTGTCTCTTTGATCTCTATCTCTGTATAAATAAATAGGTTATTTATTCTAGTTCTGGAAATACGCTGCAGTACTGCACAAGCATGTTTTACTGATACTATTAGACAGAAGTGCTTGTGCATGCTTATGTCTAAGGGAAAGAAAGGAAAAAGGGGACTGCCTTTCACCTGTTCTGCTTCAGGGAAAGAAAATAAAAATAAACTAAAAAAAAAAAAAAAAAAAAAAAGGTGGGGGAGACTACCTAGATAAAAAAGGGGCATTCCCATTTCTGCTTTGTAGGGCAGAAGACCTAGCTGCTGGTCTAACATCTATATCCTAATATCCTAACTGTTTTTTTTCCCTGATAATGTTCCTAGCAAATTAATAGATTCAGCTTTGACAGCATTCACAGCAGGTGTGATCAGAAAGAACTTGTGAACAGTAGCATTTCTCATCTTGGCAATACAGAGATTTAACTAAACAACATGCTGCTTAAAATGCCAGCAGTTATTTAAGGTTTTGTTTCCCATTTCATCTTTATCAACAGCAGAAAAGGTGAGGAAAGAGGTGGCCATCTATGATGGAGCTACAGAACTGATGGACAGGGGCAGAGCAGTTGATGTCATCTACCTGGACTTGTGCAAGGCATTAGACACTGTCCCACCCAACCTCCTTGTCTCTGAATTGGAGAGACATTGATTTGATGGATGGACCACTCAGTGGATAAAGAACTGGTTGGATGGCCGCACACAGAGAGTTGCGGTCAACGGCTCAATGTCCAGTTGCAGACCACTAACGAGTGGTGTCCCTCAGGGAT
>NW_009943905.1:0-9739 GCF_000696875.1 Nestor notabilis
ATAGATAATTCAGTGAGATACATAAAAGTATCTCACTGAAATCTGAAGGTAGTCATACTCTGGGAAGGAAGAAAACTTTACTATGTTAACTCCAAAGAAGAAATGTGCATGGTCATGTTTGTAAAGCTAATAAACTAATTGCATCAGGGGGCTGTCACAATTAATTATTTTTTCCCCCTGAATTTTGTGGACTCTGGATAGATAATTGAAGTCCATTATCTTGAAATTCGTATTGTTTTGGATGAATTTTTTCTGCCTGTTAGATGAGCTATTAGAAAAGTTCTTCACAGATAGCTGAATGATACTGAATTGTAACAGTTCTCTGAGCTTCATGCTGAAAGCGACAGAATAAAACACCAATGGGAAGTGCTTTCAACAGCCTTGGCAAGTGCTAAATGTTAATAGTGACCAGATAAGAAAGGATTATTGTTTAAGGTTTTTTTTTATCTGAATATTTTTTCTGTAGTTTGAATCGGAGAAGGCAACAATTGAAAATGACTCATGTTTCTTGTCAGCGTCAATAGTTAAACACATTTTGGAAAAGAGTATCTTTCTGTGCTGCATGGAAAGGTTTTAAGTGATTTAATTAGGGTTAAGTTTGCCATAACAACAGTTTGTCTTTGGTTTACCAGTAACAGCAATAATTTAGAAGTTGTAATTGTCAGATCAAATCACATCCTAAGGTTATATCTGTTGGTCTAAGTGTATTCATCAAATTCATACTAACATATAGAAAATAACCTTTCTGTTCACCTTTACTGCAAATGAAAAGAGATGTGCTCCTGGAAGGGTAACTTTGGGGAAATGCTTAATTTTAGGTGCTTTATTGACTAGAGAAAGTGCTGAAAAATATTTATTCTAAGTTAGACTTGATCTGTTTAAAGAAAACCAAACAGAACACTTTAAAGGAAAACTACTCTTAAGGTAATTGAAAAATAGAAAGGTAGGCTGTTATGTCGACTGCTACTTCTTAAAATTATCATCTTACATAGAGGGAGAAATATGTTGTGTGTTTTGTTGGTTGTTTATTTTTCCTATAACAGCTGCACGTAATCATGCCTGGAATAAAAAATTCTTTAATGGTGCTTCCTGAGTTCTTAAAAACCTCTAAAATGGAGAGAACGGGTGGGAAATGAAGTGAGTCTAAGACAAACTTTTGGCAAGACAAGTAATTCTTCATCCTTTCTGGTGGTCAGGTGAGCCAAGATGGAAAGTCACTGCTTGACAAACTTCAGAGACCTTTGACTCCTGGGAGTTCTGATTCCCTTACCGCTTCTGCCAACTACTCAAAAGCAGTTCATCATGTTCTGGATGTCATCCATGAAGTACTGCACCACCAGCGCCAACTGGAAAATATTTGGCAGCATCGAAAGGTCCGCTTGCACCAGCGGCTTCAGCTGTGTGTTTTTCAACAGGATGTTCAACAGGTAGGTTTTATTTCATGTTGCCTAATGCCTTTGTACTCTGTCAGCCTGAGATTTAAGGCTGGTTGCATTGACAGGTAGGTTTTGATTGCTAAATCAGGTATTCTTTCATCTAACAATTGAATAGTTGCATGGGAATAACTGACTGATTCCAAGTTCTGTGTGTTATCAGACAATGTTGGCTGTTAGAAGTAGAAATTATATTTGTAAGTTAGCTCTACTTAAGTTTTTGTTTGTTTTGGGTTGGGTTTTTTTATTTTTATTTTGATTTAAATAAGTCAGGATGACATTTTATTTAAGTCAGGATGAAAGAGATTTTCATTAGAGGAAGCTATTCTGAGCTGCTGGAAGCTGACGTGCACTGTGCAGGTAAAATTCTGGACTCAATGTCAGAAAGATTTGTAGGAGTAACATGCAAAAAGTTAAGTGTTATTCTGTAACAAATTTTTAGTTTCAGATCCTTAATGGTACTTCACTGACTTAATCAAGTTTCTTTAAAACATGAGAGTAGTATATTAAAGATGTGTAAAAATAGCAAATAAGATTACTTTCTGACAGTGATGCCATTCTTGAATTAATGGTTTCTAGTTGCCATGTTTTTATTATGATGATGATATCCATAAAAGTTAGTAAAGTACTAGCATTAATACCTCTGACATGGTTTTAGCTTAAAAAGGTAAAGCCTTACAGAATTCTTCTGATGATAGATTTTTAATAAACAGAAAATGTTTACCTTAGGCTGCGGTGGACAGACACATTAGTAATTTAACCCTTAATAGCTCGTCCTCATAAAAAAGAAGATGGCCAGTATTTACTGATGATGTTCTTTCATTTCAGTGTAAAGGTGTTCACAAGGCAAGGATTTGGGGTTTTTGGATAGCCAGTCATATATTCTGGTTAAACTAATCTTGTTTCTTCCAAATTAGTTGCACTTTAAGCCAGATTTCTTGTATTTACCTGTACAAGATGCTGGATATGAGCAGTTGGGAGTTAAATAACCTGGTTTCTATGCTTTACAGTAGCTGAAAAGGATACTTCAGGCAGGTGGTGGGGAGAGTGAGCAATCTTGTTAGTTCAGCTTTCTTCTATCCGTGGTGCATATCTTTGTATAAGTTACAGAAAACAAAAAATATTTATGCTGTAAATTTTGTGTAAAATTATTGAAAGTTTATTATTTAATTTTTGATGTAATCAGAGATGTATATTGGAAGACAGGTGGTTACCCAACTTCTCAACACTCATATGTGATGAAGGATGCAGAAGGGTGTGAAAAATGTTAGTTGACAAAAAAAGGTAAAAGAAAACAGAAACAATGTTATGACTGGTCAGAAGGCACATAGAGAACCAAACTGGAAACACTATTATGCCATTGTATAAATCCAAGAGGCTGTTCATAAAGATTACTACATAAATAGTAGCTAGTCAGGAGGGTCCAGTGCTAGTACTTGCATGAGTAGTCAGTGAAGGGTGCTCGTCAAAACTCATGAGGCACAGTCTGCAAATGGATTGCCTCTTAAACTTAAGTGTCTTCATAGGGAGTCTTCAGAAGCTGAAGCTAACACAGTGGTTTGCTTCCCAAGAGAAAAATGTATGTTTGGTCAGTGGTAGCCCTGTGCCGACAGGTGCAGATTGGATCCTGGAACTTTCTCCTCTAGTTTGAATTCAATTCAAGTAGGACCTACTAGGCAACCTAGGCCAAGTAATCTCCTGAAATTATTTGCCAGATACATAATTCAAGTTCTAGGCCTGTAAGCCAGGCTGCCAGCAGTGTATTTCCTGGGGGAGGAAAAATGTATTTCCTGGAGTTTACATTAAAAGCTACAGAGAGTCTTACTGTGCTGTTACTACTATTTGCCTTTGTTATCTTGGGAGTCATAAAATGTCTGTAGGTAATACTTATTTTCTGCCTCTTGGAGTGGAGAAGTTAGCTCTGAGACTGCCTTGTTCTTTGAAGTTGGCAAATAACCCTTCATTAGGCTAAAGTCATTGTAGAGTCACCACTAGGTTCTTCAGCAAGAAGCTGGATGTTCCTTCTCTGTATGAGACCTCCTAGCCCTTGGAACAGGCGTGTTTAGCATCAAATACCCACAGGTTTGAAAGCAACAAAATAGACAGCTTTACCTACTTTTATAACTTATACTAAGAGTCTGTTATGCAAATTGTGCATGTGGATTGCAAATATACCAGAAGTCTGCAGTATGAACCAATTGGCTCAAGAACTTTAATCCATCTGGGCTTCTTATTCAGAACATACCTTTACTTACTGGTTGGAGAAACTTCTTCCTGTTTATGCCTCTGGTTTCTTACATACTTTGCAAGGCAGACCTTACATTAAGATAGCAAGATATCCTTTTGACAGTTTGAAGCTGTGGGCTTTGGTGCTAATGCATCTCTTTATCAGCCACTTTGTATTTCCAACTAGATCTTATGTATAGAAATGTAATCCCTGCTTGCTACATTCCTAAGCCCTTCCCTTAATATCCAGTAGTTACCACTGCCAGAGACTGGATTATCCTTTGGTTTATCCCTGTAATGGCTGTTAACATACATGCTGGAGGCTTCTGAAATGTTGCATGTGAAAGTATAGGTCTCTGTTATGTTACTTAACTTTCAGATATTGGCGTGTTTGGGGCAGTGCCGTATGAATCACAATGTGAATTGTGGTTAATGTTCCCTTTCGTAATACAACATTTCGTACTTACATTTCAGTGCAGATCATGCTGTAAGACAGTGACAAATTAAGCAGACAAATTAATCTAATAGCAGGGAGCAGGTGCCTTCAAGATAACGGCAAGCACATAATGGTATTTTCCTGGAATAGCCTTACTTTGGAAGATTGTAACTCACTCAGCTTTGAAAATCCATCAGGAAAAAAAGTGATCTTGAATAATGAGGACTCTATTCTTGCAAAACAAACCCAAAACCTTAACAGATCATCTAATTTACCTGAGAAATGTTAACTTTTTCAATTGAAAAATTGTTGATACCATTCAGTGCATAAAATTACTTCATTTTGAGGTATTGGTTAAATATATATTCAAGACAGTTCTGGAATGGTTTGTGTAGAGCTCCAAAGCAACTTTCTAAAATACTCTTGTTTTCATTTGTACATTCTCTTAGGCTTCTTTAGTCTTTATTCAAACCTTAAAAAATTCAGTTAAGGTTACCTAGCATGATTTAGAAAATAGCATGAAAACATGGGGTTTTATTTAACTATTGTCTGTAAAGGTAAATGTGGGTTTGGTTTCCTTTCGGGGGGTTTTGTTTGTTTGTTTGTTTTCCTTCAAAATAAACTTAAGTATGACTGTCTTCCACTGTTTGTAGTTAAACTGCACATAGTGGCAAGCAACCAAGTACACTGTAAGTTAATCTGTCCTTCAGCATGAGTCTGTGATTTCCTCCTTCCCTACTCTCCTGGCATAGTTTTCTGCTGGGCTAATGAAATAAATCAGTTTATGGAAGACTGAAGTGAGTGACAGCTAAGTTGGAGGAGGGGATTGGCTGTGTTGAGCTGGTACTTCATTTTGCATTACTTCCACTTTAGAAAACTGTTTAGATTTTTAATTGTCTTGTATGTTCAGTACTGGGAAAGTGTTTCTTCTCTGTTCTGGATAAATATTCTGCTTCTCCTTCCTTGATCTGCCTCCCTCGAAGACTCCATCAGAGATTTTGTTGTAACAGTCACTTGTTTCAGCCTTGACTAATGAAGGTTGGGCCAAGAATGCTTGCTACTTGCTCAGCATCAACATAATACTGATTTCACTGGGTGATTCCCTTGTGGCTTTTGAAGGCGGTTCCAGTGTAAAATAGTTCTTTTTGGGAGGGAGTATTGCTGCAGTTTAACTACCCGAAGATTAGAAATGCAGAGATTTCCATCTTCACCTTCTGAATGTTATGCCAGCACCAAGTAAGTGGTGGGAATCAGGAAAGTGAATGCATACAAAGCAGATAAAGGGGTGGGGAGTAAGGACCGGATAATAATGCATGAAAGACTGGTGAAAATGAGAACACTGAATCTGCAAGAAATCAGATTATTTATTTCTGCAAGCAGCATATACAAACCATATAATTTACAGCCATGAGCAATGAATTTTTCAAAATGAAGCTACTTTTCCCATAGTAGTTTCTTCTCTCGTATATTCAGTATTGGTGCTAGAAAAATAAGCATTTTTCTAGATTCTGTATTGGGCGTAAGTATGGTTCTGCTGAGACTGCAGTTAGAGCTTAATTGCATTGTTAAAGCAACTTGTTACAGTGGAGGATAATAATATTCACCCTTTCATGGAAAAGTATTGGGCCTCTAAAACTCCTATGTATTACTGAATCACCGGAGTGAATTCCATGTGCTTTCTGTATTAGTATAAGAGTACTTAGTGGCTTTGTATGATGGTTTCTGTAACTCTTACCTCTCCCAGGAAAAAAATGCATCAAATAAGGTTGCTAAATGGCTAGTACCAGTGAGAACTGATGGCATAGTCCTTTGGCCAAAGTGATAAGATTCTCGCTGACCAGCAGGAGCATACCTTAACTTTGACTCTCTTCATGCTGTGAAATTCCCAGCTAGAGAGTGCTTTCTTGGTTTTGTTAAGAATCAAGGTAAGAAGGTATGAGCACTAAGAAGACTTGTATTCATACAGATTTCACTTAGAGGCAGCAATATTTCTCTAGTTGACTGGTTTATGTTGTGATCTGTGTACTGGATTTCTATGACAATTTCTTCTTTTGAGAAGTTACTGAACATTTATTTAGAGCAAAAATCATTCTTCCTGGGCTGCTTTCTGCTTTTTATTCCATGCTTTCTGGGACAGTTTTTGCTGTTGATTTCATTTGTTAGCTTGTAACTGTTAGTAGTCTCCAGAGTCCAGGCTAATTCTGTTATCCAAACATGTCTCTTTTTAGCTTTTTTATAATGAGAAAAGCAGAATAGTGTCCTGAAACTAGTCAAAAGCACTGGTAACATAAACTTTACAGGTAAGTGAGGCCATATTTGGCTCCTCACTCTACTTTCTCTGATCAATACTTTCCCTTGAAAGAAGCAAATGAAAACTTACATTGACCTAAACCACAACAATATTCTTTTGGCAGTAGTCACTAGGAAAAACAAATGTTGCGTAACTTGGAGTATGGAGATTTAGTGAAGTGTTGGTGATTTGAGATGGCTGTACTATGTGGTGTTATGGGATTGTTTGTTGTTTTGAAGTTGTCCAGTAGGAGAGAATTTGCAAACCAAAAAAGAATCTAAGGGTCAAGATAAATGAGAAAATCACACCACAATTTTCTGCTAAAGAAAGCATGGATGTTTTGTATGGGAATAGTGTGTGAGACTACATGTGTATTGAATGTAGCCGTGAGTGATGTTTCAGGAATGGTTCTCAAGCCTGTCTGGAAGGAAAAAACCCTTACCCAACTCCAGAAATCAGAGTGAAAGAGACTAGTAGCTAAGGAGAGATATTTGCAGGTTTCTGGCAGGTATATTCAAACCAAAACAAAATACTTAGGTTTTAACATTTATCTCCAGCATTCTTTTTTGTTTAAGTGAAGTATTCCACCACTACATAAGTATTGTATGAAAATCATTAGCTGACTTAAGAAAATTGCTTATATACAGCTGTCTTTAATTTTGAACAGCTTTCTTGAAGCTCTGACTATCTTCTAGAAGAATTAAATACCGTATGTGTGCTAGGTAATGAATGAATGAAGATATGGCTAAGATGTATTAGTTTGGGGACAGACCAAATGTTTTTGTTCATTCACTCATTAGAAACTTGCTATGTGTGCAGTAATCCTTGGTGTTAACTGGCAGGAATGAATTACATGTACAGTTTTTACTATTTATAAAGCTGTCAGCCCAGTAATTTTGGTAGAAACTTTAATGTCCTTAAAATGTCTTCCTCACTTTTTCAGGTATAAAATTTACAATACACAATTATGTCTATTCGATGTTTTGAGGAGGTGCTTCTTCAGAATTTGAACTAAATCCTTCATATGCTCTGAACGCAGATATTGCCATTCATCTCATAATGATTTAAACTCAATTGTGTTAATTCTACTACTGAATCTTTCTTCTTGACTTAATATGTAGTAGGAGAAGCAACTTCTCATCTAAAATAAAACTTCACTGTGTTATTCACTAGCATTGTTGGGGAATGTGCAAACTCTATTTGTGTTACAGTCCAGAAGCATGTCAGCTGAAGGCATAAATGGATTAGAGAGAGAGAGACCCTCACAAGGGGTCTAGCCACTTGGATTAGATTACTGTCAAATTGATGAATCTGTAGAAATAAGGTTGTCCCTGGTAGGCTTCAATATAAACATATGTTAGATCATTCAATTTAGCTAGTTTGAGCTAGTTATTGTCTTGAGAAAAGTTAATGAAATGTATTTAATGTCCTTCAATGGCAATGCTGTATTTTAACCAACATTACAGTTCATTATACGCAGTCCCTTTACAGTTTCTTAGTTTCTTAGTTTCTTGAATAGTTGTCTTTTTTGTTGCAACATTCAGTGCATCCACTCAGAATTTTTGTGTGTGTCTCTCTCTGTGTACCATAGGTGTTGGATTGGATTGAAAACCATGGAGAAGCTTTTCTTAGCAAACATACTGGAGTGGGAAAGTCCCTACATCGAGCTAGAGCTTTGCAGAAACGCCATGAAGACTTTGAAGAAGTGGCACAGGTAAAAACAATCACATGAAGGACTGTACACTTATCATTGAAATAAATGAAAAATTCTTGCTCTGGCACTGAAGAGCTGGGCAGAGGGAGCTCCAGTACAAAAAATTCAGTTCCGAGAATGGACTATTTTGTTTCTGTTGCAACCTTTTATTTAATTTCTCCTTTGTGCTCCAGCTTCAATAAAAAAAAGACAAACTTCCACAGACTGGGAGCCTTGAAGCCAAACAGAGCTGCTGCTGCTGCTATTATTTACTGCTATTGTTTTGAACAGCATGCTTTCAAATGTTTGAGTCACACAAGAATGAAAGCTCTCCTTTTAAAGTAACTCAATTCCAAGGGATTGTAGATTTTAAACTTTTGTGTGGCTGGTAAGAGGAGTGGGAAGCTCTCAAATCCCCACAGGAGTCTGATGGGGGTGAAAGGAGAAATCAGTTTTTCCATAGGAAGACTTCTGTTTTGGCATTAAGCAGGACTGATGATAGAACTTCAGAACATACTTTTCCATGAAAAAGAGTCAATCTGAAATTGACTGAAATAAGTAGAGATACTAAGTCAATCTGAAATAAGTAGAGATACTAAGGAATTTGGGGAGCATAACAAGAGGAAGTTGGTTTGGGCGACAGACTTGAAAAGGGGATGCGAGGTAAACAAAACCCATGAGAAGCTGAAGTTTAGAATCCTCCCCATTAGTAACATGCACTGTCTGTCCAGCCTTAATGATTGGTAAGAGTAAACATCTCTCAGATTCATTAACAAAAACCTCATTAGGGTAGGGTTGATACAGTGGTCCTTCAGTCAAAACAGAAGATGCATTATGAGAAAATTCTGAAGTGACATGCAGGATTCCACAGTGACACCTACCATGGCAGATGAATCAGAAGTGGGTTTACAGATTGACTGTTTAATGGATGATTATGCTTTTAATTATATTTTTATTACAAATGTGGCCTTAGAGCACTCTGGTGGCTGAGGACTTCAGATAGTTTCAGAAAACTTCCTCAATATTGATTTCCTATAACATTTTCCAAAATAATAATCATTGTTAGTTTTGTTTATATACATGCTGGATTTTCCATATGCATGCCTAATACTTCATTTTTAGCAAAATCTGTAATATTTTTCATGTGGAAATACTTATTTTTCTGGGTCAGACAAGCAACAATCTGTTTCTGTAAGACACTTAACAAAAGCTGAATGATCTCAATACTATTATTTGCACAAAGAAGAAAAAAATGTTTGAGTAATCAGAAGGAATGAAGTGTGTAGAACTGTTAGTGGAATGTAAACTGTTTAAAAAGCGTCTTGTTAATTTGTATTATACTTTAAAGTAGAAGGCTGTACAACAAATATTTAGCAAAAACTTCCTAAAACTGAACGTTACTAGGGTTTAAAATTGTCTCTTTAGGGGATGGGTGGAATTTCTATTTTTGGAGATACTGAAAACTTAGACTTGTCAAAGGGCTTAACTATGCTACAGGGGACTATCTTCCACTGACAGAAAGATGGATAAAATGATCTAATAAGTATTTTTTTTCATCTGTAACTCTTGAATATGAAGTGACTGCCAAGAGAGGCACACCCTCTGAGTTGTTCCTTTACTCACTCTATAGCTGAATGTAAGCAGGCCTCAGAAGGCATTCC
>NW_009943905.1:9770-39469 GCF_000696875.1 Nestor notabilis
TGGTGTAAGGAAGATTATGCTCAAGTATAAGACAGCAATCTGCAGCCCTTACTAAAGCATTAATAACTTTTGGCTTATTTATTCTCTGTGTACATTCCTGGTTGGTACAAGTCTTATGTTTTGGTTTGGGGTTGTTCTTAGTTTTTGTTGTGTTTTGTTGCCTGCTTTTTTAAGTAGGACTCTAGGCATAATAGGGGTTTTCAGTCAGCTCAGTCAAAAGTTGAGAGGAAGCGGTGTGAAGTGAACTGTCAGTGGCATGGCAATGTTTTTACCAAATGCAGGGAGCCAACACTAGTGTTGAAATGTTCCTGATCAAAGGCTAACTCCTAATTTTGGGGGTAGCAAAAAATATTTCTTTCTTCCCTTCTGCTTCCTTCCTCATTCTTTTTAAATGTCAATGAGGTGCCAATTCCTCAGCAGCATTCAAAAAAATGTTAAAATAAGTTGTGTGTTGAATAGAAAAGATGTTCCAGTGTCAATGGCCTGTGGGCTTAAAAATTATTTACTTCAAAATTTGTGGGAAATGAGAGCTTTTTTCTCTTTATTTGACCCTTTTTGTTACCACTACAGGAATACTAGATAGTTAAAACTCAGCCAACTAATAATCCTCCCTACGTTTTGGTAGCTACACATACTTTGACTTGCACCCACCATTGTAAATTGTGTTGCTCTTTTCATTTGAAGCCTGTCCAGTTTGCTTTATGCTTACCTTATTTTTTTTCCTTTCTTTTTTCACCTTTCACCATGGTCATCATGTATCCATGAAACCATTTAGTCCAAGTGTCAAGGCTCCTAATCTTCATGTAACTGATTCACTTCTGGGCATAGATCTTCAGCTTAGAAACACTGGATGCAGATGGGTAGTATGGTTATACTTCCCCATGTATTTTTGTATGAAATTCTAAGTCAGCTTTTCCAGTTGAAACTATGATCAATGTCCATTTTATGACAGTAGTCTATTCTCAAAAAACCTGAAAGGTGTATGGCAAGAATTATAGTGGGATCTTTTTCCACAGGTAAGTTCTTTTTGCCATGTGCAGACAATATCTGAGCAAAAGTCTTCTTGATCCAAGAGATCCACCAAAAAGATTCTGCCAAACCTCATTTCAATACACCTATCATTTCCCTACCGCCACCAGTTCTCACCTCCTTTAAGGTTTTAAAAGAATGGTATGTATCTGAACTGGTTCTTAACTTTACCCATGAATGGCTGCAGTACCTCAAAGTAAAGGTCCATACCTTAGCATATCTTGTGGCTATCACCATATGCATAAAGAAAAGGGACTGTATCCTTAAAAAGTTACCTTTGCACTCCCAGTTGTCTGAGCCTATATGATGTCTGGAACTGAAGGATGCCTCAGAACCAGTGTTTAATAGTCACAGATGGACTTTTCTTCCCTCAATTAGTCTAGCTACTTTCCGAACCCACTTATACTCTTGAAATGTATGCCAGATCCTGTGGCAATGAGTTATGCACTTTAATTGCTCCTTAGATTGGAAGTACTTTGGCTTTTTCATTTTAAGTGTGTTGTCTGATGCTTACAGATGATAGCATCCGCTGTATTTAATGAGTAATCTATCTTAGTTTTCTCTGCCTTTAATGATTTGTATACCTCTGTTAATCTCCCTCCATCCTTGTGTGTATCTCTCTTCCCTTTCCATAGTGTAATAAACTCCAGTTGGAACAAAATTCAGTCCATACCTCCACTCACCTCTGTTGCCATGTTTATTGTCAGTAGTACTAATTTCTGCAGTGGTCTGTTAAATTTAGCCTTTGACTTTTACATGATTGTGTCACTTCATATGCTTCGTAAAAATACAGTGTTTGTTTTTTTCTGAAGAATATGTAAAGAGGATTTCTCAACAGGAAGACTAGGAAAGGAATAGGGTATGTTGTTGGGGTAAGTGGTAAACTCGCCACTGTTGGGGGTCTGTCACCATTTTGGAGAAGAATGTTTATTAAAGACTCAAGTACAGTTGATCCCATCTTGGGGTGGGAGGGATGGACTAGAGGATGACTTTAAAGCTCTTGCTAGGTTGATTCTTTCCCTGTTTTTGGGGAGGGTGTGCTAGTGGAGATACTCTGAAGAAGTGTTAATCTGTTTCAAAACTCTGTGTTGAATTTGTCATCGTGAAGCCTCCTTTGTCAGTTAGTAAATTGGCATAAGCAGCTTCAAGAGAGAACTCCAGCTCTTTCTGCCTAACCTTCTGTTTTTAACTGGTGGCTGCCCCTTGGGACTAACCTTTTCAAAATCTTCACATTACTACTTTTTTTTTCTTTGCCTCCAAGCATTGTTCAGAAGTAAGCAGAGTTGGGGAGGGCAGTGGTTAGTACAGTATGCCTATTTGTTGCAGCTTTTATTCCAAAGGGCAGTTATTATCTACCAAGATAAATATTTATATTCAGCTCTACTTGGAAGAGAAATTTTAGTGATAAGGCATGTGTCTGCTGTTAAGGTTTGAGAATTGCAACTGCTTTTGAAGCAGTATCCAGGTTGTGATCATTTGTAAGTACAGGCAGTTCACCATCCAGTTTACAGAAAGAGAAATCTGATGTGCCTGGGCCTGTGTTACGCAGAAGATAATCCTGGAATTCATAAACAATGCTTCACATGTGAGATAAAGTTTTCATTAAAATGGGAAACTTCTGTTTTAGACATCTGCAGCTGGGTGTGGCTCTCTGGGTTGATGAAGTAGTTGTTGTTTGAGGAGTGCCTTAAGGCTCTTCAGCCTTGCCCCTTGAACACGTGTGAGCTGCAACTGTGGAAGTCGAAAGCACAGATTACAGTGTGTTCTGGGCCAGCATGGCCTGAGTCAGTGATCTGGACTGTTGAGTAATGCACTCCCCACCAAAAAGGGTAGACTTATCTTAGTCTCTGCAGGCTTTCCCAGGGAATCTGGGAAGGAAATTTCTACCTCTCCATGCAATTAAAAAGCTGAAGGTTAAGGAGGGGCAAAGATGGTAATAGTCAAAATCAGGGAGCAGCATGGATTTATTTCCTTACATAAACAGACATAATAAACGAAAGGGGAACTCCCCTGCCAAATATATGAAAGCTGCACTGAGTCAGGTAATCTGTCCTGGGCTTGCCTGGTAATTTGCTCGAGACCCCGGAGGAGAGCTTTTATTTCCTGCCCCTTAGTTGAGTTTTAGGGCCAAGCTTGGATTTAACTTTCAGGGATATTATAATGTAAATTGGAGGTGTGATACTATATTTATGGCAAAGAAAAGTGCATTTGCATAAACTTAATTTGTCTTGGCAAATGCTGTTTCTACCTGATGTAATTGAGGTTGGAAGGGCAGAAGGGAAAAGAGAAAGGCACAGTTTATATTGTCAAGATTTCTTTCTTTATAGTCCGTGGTTCAAACTTACCAGGAGACCTGAGGTAGTGACAAGCAAAGCTTGTTTAATGTATGCTTGGCTTCAGTCCGTCTGCTGCAGAGGTTAGCATCCTTATATGCTTTCTTGATGAGTCTGTTTTGAGAACCATTCTAAGGCATGAAGAACCAAGGTTAGGCTCAAAAAGAGCACCCAAATTTTAGCAAGTGTTTTGGAATCAGGTGTGGTTTGAATAAATGAGAAAGATACAGATGCAGCCTGCAAGTTCTACACTTCAAGAGTTGTTAAAATGTATCTCTTTTCTCTGGACCATAGCACTTCTAAGTACATCAGTTACCAGACTTCCTCCATTCTGTTTTCTGCTTTGACCCAAGTCTCTAATAAGACTGGCGATCTGCATTTGTTAATCCTAGGATGTACTGGGACACTGTTCTACTCTAATACTTAGCCATAGCTGACTCTAAATTTTCCTCTGTTGCTGCTGTTTCACAAATGATGGATGATCCACTTGACACATGAATTTTGGAAACCTCACTTCCATAAGGATGGAGAGAAGTTTTCTTCTGTGCCTGGTCACTTTCTACCTTCCTGCTGGATGTGCAGATTTGATGTTAAGCATCTCTACCAGCAGCTAGGACTTTCTCACCTCTCCAATAACACACATCTGAAAAGTTTTTTAGCCATGATTGTAGTGATTTTTTTCCAGTATTGAAGTCACTAGACAGACATTTAGCCTGATCTTTATTCTAGTTGTGAATATAAAATACTAATTCCAAAGAAGAATAAATAGGCTCCCAAAGTTCTGGGTTGAGGACACGTTTGAATAGACATATATAAGGAGCCAAGGAATGAATTTATGCACAGTTAAATGAAAAAGTATCTAGAAATACAACAAAGTATTTAGTAAGATTATATTTTACTACCTTTAAAAAATAGATGAAAGAAAAATACATTCCAAGGACCTTTTTGTCTTTTTGTTTTCATTAGCAGAGTGGCTGTAAAATAGACTGCCTGAACTTCCTTTCACTTAATCCTGTGAAACGAACTTATTTCTCTACAGAACACATACACCAACGCAGATAAACTCCTAGAAGCTGCTGAACAGCTTGCTCAGACTGGGGAGTGTGACCCAGAGGAAATTTATCAAGCTGCCCATCAGCTCGAAGACCGGATACAGGATTTTGTTAGGCGTGTGGAGCAACGCAAGATCCTGCTGGACATGTCTGTGTCCTTTCACACTCATGTTAAAGAGGTAAAAATGCTGCTAAATTGTAGTCATATAAAGCCGATAATTGTCCAATGTTACTTTCATTGTTAGAACCTTGCCATAGGAAGTTGTGTCCCTATTATAGGATGAGCTTTGGTTTGTAATACACAAATGGGGTAGGATGATTGTTTTGTTTATGTATTTTCTTTAATGTTGAGGTTTTTGTTTTTTTTTTTCTTTTTTTTTTCTTTCAAGCAAAAGCAGCTTCTGCATCCTTTCTTGTACGAGTACACATGCTTGTTCAGTCACAGGGAAGGGGGGGAGGGTCAGATCAGAGAACTGATACAGCTGAAACACAGGACTGTGGGGAGAGATACTGTGCACTTGTGTTTTTGGTTTTTTTAATCCAGCCAGCTCTCTGGTACAGTTAACTGAGTTGTCAGATACATGGTTAGACTGACATAGTTCAGGAGACTGAACCATGTGACAGAAGCACAAGGCTACTTAAGGCAACCCTGGTGCCCAGAGAGTCTTTGTTTAATTTCTCTGTTTTATACATTAACGTTTTGTTTCTGTGTATTGATGGTTCTTCACAATCTAAAGAGATCTTTTCTGATAATGACAGTGGTTTGCCTCATGTTTGTAATTTTTAGTCTCCTTCGAAGGTTGAAGTAATACACCAGGAAAAGAAAATTGGAACATGCTGCCCAAAGAAGTTGTGGATGCCTCAGTGTTCAAGGCCAGGTTGGATAGGGCCTTGAGTGACCTGGTCTAGTGGAAGGTGTACCTGCCCATGGCAAGGGGGTTGGAACTGGATGGTCTTAAGGTCCTTTCCAACCCAAACTATTATATGATTCTATGAAACACACTTAATTTTCAGCCAGATCAGTTTTCTGCTCCAGTTTAGGACACAGATCATATGAATTTCTAAACTTGTGGGAGAGGTTGGAATAGGCTAGAGCAAGAATAAAGACTGCAGTAAGGGGTTTTAGGTTAAAATAGTGGCAAATTTCAACAACTGTAGATTACTTACTTTCTGTTTAGAGCTCATGTTAAGTCTCTCTCTGCTCAAACTAGGTGAAAATATTAAAGGCTTCTGAATCACAGCATTATCAGATGTCTTCCTTCCCTTCACCCTACATTGAGAAATGGTTTGTTCAGTGGGGAAGTATAGTATTCAAAGTAGTTTCTTCAGGAAAACCTTGTGGAGGATAAGGATGATTTGTATATGAAGCATCTGCTTTGCACTTGAAACAAATGCAGAAGGCAGTTGGTCTTTGGAGGAGGTCAGGATTGAATTACTTTTTTAGCTCCAGACATGAGTACATAGCTCCCCCATCAGTTTTCTGTTAGATACTTCCTTGTCGGTATTCTCCCAGGACTCTGCTTGTTTAAGCAAAACATAAATGCTGTATTGTAAGCTATTTTGGGGGGATAACTTTTCTGTTTCACTTTTCTTAAGCACATAGTGCTGTTTCATTACCTGTTGCGAAGCACAGGAGCAGTCACCTGCTGAAACATGTTCATTGTTTCTATAGATTTCTTCATTACCTGTTTTTCTTTGCATTAAGTAGAGCAACTGGAATGGTATTTAGACAGCTACGGCTGGTTGTAGTGATAAAAGATGGAGACTATAAAAGGATTTGCAAGGAAAGGGCTTTAAAAAATAAAAAAAAAATTAAAAAAAAAGGCAGACTGATCTGTGAGTCACTGTTGAGTAATTCTGGGAGGCTGATCCAGATGTGCTGGAATGTTGCCACTGTTCCCCCAGATAATAATGTTGTATTGAAAAAAAAAAATATTCTGTATCTTGATTTATTTCTTTGGGAAAATGGATTTCATTGTGACCCTGTAAGTACACACAGCTGTTAGTTACTATGGCAGCCTCTTTGCAACCTGGACTTTTGGGGAAAAGGTAGTGTGGCTGGTGTACACATGTTGATTTTTGTTTGTCATGTGGCTGGCCTTTATACCTGAAAAAGCAAGGAAAATTAAAAAGATTATTTATGTGAGCAAGTCTATCTATTATTTATTTTAAAATATCTATTTAAAAATACAGATAAGAGTGTGGCTCATATTTAGTAGACTAGTTCTTTGGTTAAGGTGAAATGAAATAGCAAGCTCAAAGCTGTCTTGTGCTTTCTGTATTCTAACTTATTTTCAAGAGCATGTTTGTTATCAAACATGCATGCGGAGTGCTGAGAAGGCATCACAAAGCAGATGGAAGATAAAAATGCCCTAAACCTGAAAGTCATCCATGCTTTGTTGGCAGGAGAATTGCTTCTCTCCTTCAGGATGTGGGAAGTTACTGAATAAATTAGTGCATACCTGTAAGCACGTAACCTTTCTGCTGTATGGGGGAGTGAAGAAATTAATTACTCTTAGCTAGTGAAGAGAGGAGTTCAAGTAGTAAGATAATATACTACTTGTTGAACCAGAAAGAGATACTTCAGTTGCTAAAACAAACAAGCAAACAAACAACAAATCCCCCTAAACAAACAAAAAAGCAAAATGCAATCAACATGTCTTGCCCTTCAAGTATTCAGGGTGAAATTTGTTTCTTCTGGGTTTTCTTGTGTTTTCTTGGTCTAAAAAATAGACACGAAGAATAAAAACCCTGTGTGTGACAGTTTGGAGGGAGCCACAGAGCTGAGAAAAGCTAGTAATGTGAGTACTTGGCTGTTCTGAGGCTTTGGAATGTGGCTCTGACATCCATCCAATCCCTTGATTTTTTTGAAGTAGGATGTTTTGGTGTGTTTTATTCTTTTCCCCAGGAATAGTTCATATTGAATAAATGCTTCTCATCTGGATGAGAGTGTTCCAATTCTACTTCTCCCATGTAGCTTTACATAACCTTTATGCTTGACACAGAATTTGTCTGTAACTTTGCCCAGCTTCCCTGGGAAGTGTCAGCCCTGCAGTGTCAGCGCAGTACTGTTACTCTGTTCACGCTGAGTAAATCAGCACAGTTTCTGCTTTCAGAGGCAGCTTGCTTGCCACAAAAGCAAAAGATCGGCTTGACAGGTCCTGGAAGTAACACTTTTGCTATACCTGTGCACAAAGCAGCTGTGTAGTGTGTGTGCAGCAGGCTGTTATGATGCACATTGGAAATGCTGGCTGTCTTTAACATTTCCAGAAGTTCTGGAGCCAGGTGATTACAAGCTGGTACAGCTCCCTGTAGCTTACAAACATCAGAAAACAACATTTAAGTTCTCAGACTTCTCATGGACTAACCTCAATAGACCACATTTCTCATTATGATTAAGGAAACTATGTATTCAAGGAACCTAGAAATATGATATTATGTAATGGTGTCACTGTTACTCATTTTGCTTAATGATGATCCAAGAAAATCAGTTGCTTGCTTATATGCAAGTTGTGATTCTACTCTGTTACGTTATTGCTAGTTTTTAAGTTTGTAAGATTGTGACTACTGATAATGTATGTCCCATGCAAACAGTGACAAATTTCAGTCTATAAGCCACGTTTTTTAGTAAGTGATGTACTGAAGTTAAGCCATGTGCTGGCAAGGTGTAAAAGTGTTTGGGACTGTAATTATCCCCATCCAAATTTTTGCATTGAAACTGTGAACTGGCAGGTTCCCAACCTGAGGATGGGTAAATGTAACTGAACACTGAGACTGTTGACCGTTGTGAGACAGTGAATTTCTTACTGCTTTTGTGCCTTTTGACATTTAATAAATGGGAAGGATAAGGTGGAAAAAAAAAATTGCACAGATAAAAAATGTTTCCAAAATAAACGGTGATCATAAAAGGTTGTGTGCAAAACATAGGAGCAAAACTCATGATACTTTGCTGTGAAATCTGTCACCATGTAGAGATGAATAGGATTTTGGTGCGAATTCACATTCTTCCATACACAGATACAGACACACGTGCACTCTCTCTGAAATGGCTCCCTCAGCACCTATAAGTGGGAAGGCTGAAATCCTGGCCAAGCCAGGTGTTTGTAGTAGTGCCAAAGTAGAGCAGCAGATATTTTCCTGGTGTCATCTGTGGGAATACAGATCAGGCTGATTGTATGTGGAAGAGAATGATCTCTTAAGATCCTGTTAGCTTTTTGCATATAACCTTTTGTGTGTATTCTGACAAGTTGATTACAAAACAGCTCAGAGTGCTTTTTGTGTATACACGATGTTTAATGGTGTTACTAGAAGATGTCTCTTCTTTTTTTCATCTTACTCAAACTAAACTTTGCACCAGAATAGACTGAAGCTGAAACAAAGAAAAGGGAAGTGGAATTGGCTGAGATTTCAAATACAAAACCTCACTGTTCCTGAACAAAAGTAATGAAACAGTGGTCTGTGAAAGCTGTTGAAACTGAGTCCTGTGAACCTGAGATGTGGCATTGTTTGGAGGATGCCAGTGCATGAGAAGGCTGAGGAGGCTTTGGTCTGGCCATAATGCTGCTGATTCAATCACATCTAGCTATGATGCATATGTATTTGATTCAAAAAGCCTTATTGATAATGGTCTTGCTTTGTCTCACAACTCACTGCCAGAAATATGCCCTCCATTGCATACCTCCATCTGGTATGGAAGGGTAGACATCCATGCAGCTTTTCATTTGTTTCATTCCAGAGTGGACCCTGAAGTGACACCTCTTCTGATTGCCTGTTACTCCTGAGTATTTGAGTCTTATGTGCTGGTGGTCTACAGGTTAAATTTGAATGTTATAATAAGGCTGCTTTCTTCTCTGTGTCCTTTCCAGGCAGCACAGCAGCTTTTGGATGCCCCCATCTAAGCATGAAGTTCCTTGGGCTTCTGTGCATCTCTAACTTTTTTTTATTGTGTTGTTACAGCACAGCTCAATGTGACAGTCTGGCAAAAATACATGAATCATAGAATGGTTTGGGTTGGAAGAGACCTTAAAGATCATCTAGTTCCAACCCCCTGCCATGGGCAGGGACACCTTCCACTAGAGCACATTGCTCCAAGCCCCTGTGTCCAACCTGGCCTTGAACACTGCCAGGAATGGGGCAGACACAGCTTCTCTGGTCAACCTCTTCTAGTGTCTCACCACCCTCACAGTGAAGAATTTATTCCTGGTATCTAATCTAAACCTATCCTCTGTCAGTTTAAAGCCACTCCCCCTTGTTGTATCACTACCTGTCCTTGTAAAATGTCCCTCTTGAGATTTCTTGTAGCCCCTTTAAGCACTGGAAGCTGCTCTAAGGTCTCTCCGGAGCCTTCTCTTCTCTAGGCTGAACAACCCCAACTCTCTGTGCTGTCTCTGGTCAGTACTTTGATGTGCCAGTAATCATGAATCTGAGAGTTGAGAAAAGCTTTTAAATCTGAAATAAGAGGAACACATTCAGTGGCAGCACACTGAAGTGTGTTGTGGTTTATTGGTTTGGTAGGGCTGGAATCCAGTTACCCTGCACACATTTTCTCTACAGTTTTTCAAGACTGGTAGCTACTTTGTTTGAAAAAAGGGATCAAATTTAAGTGGAAGTATTATTGAAATAGCACTAAGTGCTTGAGAGAAGTGAGGCAGAAATAGGTCTTTAAACTGTGTAAAGCTATGGTATAGACATGTTTCTCTTGTTCGGGTAAAAAATGGGAAAAGTTGATGTAATTTTAGGAACATGTGAGCAACTTGGTTTTGCTTCAAGGATGAATTTGTTTTAAAAAGGAAATTGATTTTGTTATAACTGTAGAATAGATAGGGATATTTGAAGCTTTTAAAGATAATTAGCTCTAATTTTCAAAGAATACGCATGCATTTGATATCTTAAATGTTGCTGAAAGACCCTGGAAGACAAACTCCAGGGAGCTTAACATCTTTTGGGTTTTTGTTGTTTGTTTGTTTGTTTTAAAGATGCAGTTTTTGTCCATTGGATGTCCTGAGAAGCAAAACTTACAGGCAGACACATGCACATCAACCACTTTCTATGCCCAGATCTAAATGTCAGGGAATACTGTTGCAACATTTGGCCCTGTACAAGTAAGAGCTCCTTCAGCAACTGTGCCTGTGGTAATAAACATACTGCAACAGCGTCTGTGCTGGGGGGAAGGGGCAAAAAGAGGAATTGGCAGTTTTTACACACAGAAACCGTGTGCCTTTTCTGTCTTAGCCTGATGAAAAGGCTGACTACATATCCAAAAGCCATTATTATAAAAATGAAAAAAAAAAAAAGAAAATTGTGAAAGAGGGTGAAAGTGATGGATAGTTTACACTAATATGAATAAGGTATTTACTCAAAAATAACTCTTCTCTTACTATATTCAGCAAAAATACAGTAAGGTCTTCTTTAGATGCAGTCTTTCAGGAGGTTGCAGAGATGTGACTTAAATGGATAGAGGCCCATGATGGAAACACTGAAACTTCCAGGATGTTGCAGACAATTAAAATAATACCATCTCAGTGACTAATGGCATGCTCCCAAGAACTTAGGAAAGAGGTAGCACAGGATGCAGGCTCGTTCAAGCAGATGTTTCTTAGTCTGTGCTATATTTAGGTCAAGAAAAAAATCTGCTGGGTGAAACATTTGCCTGTCAGGGATTCAGAGTTTGATTTCCCTCTCAAATTTTAATTCTGATAAGATGTGAAGAACAGATGAAAAGAGCAGGGAGAGCCTCCATCAGTGACTGGATTGAGTTATTTATATGGTTTTCTCACTGTATGTTAGAGCTGTCTTGCTGCTGGATAAAGATCTTACTGAGGACACAAGACTCAGTGGTTTATTTGGGGATCTTCACGCTGCTTCTTTTACAGAGAATAGAAAAAGACATGCATGGAAGTTGCTTAAAAGTTCACACCAAGAGAAAGTGAATGGTTTTTTTAATGAAAACTTTGTGGTTTTTTCCCCCACTGGATTTTTGTTGCCAAGCTCTCTTTTATGGAATAATGCGTTACCTCAGAAAATCATTGCACTATAAAATCTGTAGTTCTGCACTGCTGATCGTGTCTGGGTAAGCTCCAGTCTCTGTTCACCCCCTACTGTAAACTGCTTTCTTCTGGCTTTGCTGTGCAACCTTGTACTGTCTTCGTCCATACTTCTCTATCCAAAAATAAAGGTATATTATGTAATTTCCAGTATATCCAGTGCTCATTTTGGCTTTAAAGCTGTAAAGAAGCCAGCTGACTATTGCTACCCATTATGAATTAAGCTCCTCTCAGTAAAATGCATGAATTTCTATCCAGCTTTAATAACCTGACAGCTTTGTTCATCTTTGGTGGCTTTATTCTGTGTATAAACATCAAGACTATTTTGAGGGGAAGCTGTTTGTCAGAAACTTACTTGGTGGGAAAGTGTAAAAAGCTTATTTGATAATGAATTAGAGTAACTTTTGCTATGGAACTGTCACAGCGCTGTTTTCAGAAATGGCTTAAATTGTCCTACTTTCAACAGTGTATGAATCACAGCTAGGCAAGTAATGCATACTAATTACTCTCTTTCTCTTTCTGCACATTGGTAAATATTTTTCCTTCCCAAACAGTGCGCAATTCAGCTAATGAACTAGGCAAACACAGTGTATTTTTGAGCCCTTTGGTACCCTGGGGACAAGATACCATGCTCACAGCCATGCCATGCTGACCAGGCACTAAGCCAGTCAGCATAACACTTTGTTGTGCTTGTGCCCATGTCTCTCTGCTCTAGGCAGGTGGTGTGGCTTTGAACTGGCGGTGCAGAGGGAAAGGTCTGCTTGCTCTATGTTGGCTTGGTATCCAGCATCCAGCGTGAGCTTTAAGGGAAGTACTCACACAGTTTATCACCAGCCCAACACTTGCAAGTTGCATTGCTCCTGCCAGGTCCTCTCCACCCAGTTGCAGAAGTGCTTGAAGTGTATGTGAAGCATAAGAAACGCAGAGATGAGGTGTCCATTGTGCAGGTCTGACACAACCCAGCTGCAAAAGACATACTGGAAAAAATTGAAGTAGTTTTTAGACCTGTCTTTGACCTGCAGTACAGGTGCTTGTAAGGGAGCCAAGGGGCAAACTTGATATAGTCTAAGACACTCAAAATTGTTTTAATCCCAGTTTGCCTGTGATAAACATCTCTGGAAATTGAGCCTTTTATAGGCAGGGCAGTAAGCATGGAGTGCAGAGGTCTTTCAGCCAGCACTGAACACATTAGATCTGCAAGCAACAACAGTGTTAGTCTCAAATATATTTTCACAGTTGCAAGCTGCACTGGTTGTGTGTACATGCCAGCTCATTTGGAAGGTCTCTAACATGGTGCCCTATTATTACAGTTGAGACACAAACTTCATAAACTGAGAGAGGAATAAAAGCATGTCCTCTGGGCATTGAAAGCTGAGTAAAGTTTTCAGGTTGTATTGTCAGACTTCTTGCTCTTAAGTTTCATTCGTCTCAAAGTGAAATTTGCATTCCTAAGTATACATTGGTGGGGGGAGGACCATAAAATTGGATGCTGCATTGGGTTATGCTGGAATGAATGTTGACAAGTACTTTTAACCCACTTGGTGAGTTCTATTTGTGCTCCTTTTAATGAGAAAGGCTTGAGTTCGTGGCATTTACAGCTATGGAGTTGCATTCAAATCTGTGGCAGTCATTGTCTTTAAAGCATGTGAGTAGTCAGAATAACAGTGTGTATGAATAGGCAGTTCTGTTGGGGGGGGGGGGGGAGTAGATTTGTAGAAAAAGTTAAATGACATTAATTCTTCCCAATTGTGAAAATTTAACTTATAGCTTGGTTAACTGAAAGCCTACATCAGGAGGCATGTAAGGCTCTAAGATACAAAACCTAACATTTGTTTTTCAAAATACAGCTTCAAAGGAATCAATTAATCAAGATCTAGAATCCTTTGTTTAATTTACTATTTTAATGTAGGTCCATTGGTAGTTAGGATACCTTTATTGTCAGAACATTGTACGAATGGCAGTATGAAATGAGTGTTTCTGTTGAAAATGTTAAGCAAAGAAATAAAACAGAATTTGTTTTTCTGTCTTTTAAGTCAGTTTTGATTGTTTCCTGTTTATATTTTAACTATGTTAACCTTTTAATTAGTTTCAAAGTTAATAAAGCCTATTTGTATCTCTAAAAAGTATAAAGGCAAAGATTAAAGTGTAGTAAAAATACCTTAATACTTTAAATCAGATCAGAGTTGTTCTTTCAGAATAAAAACCAAATTCTAATCCATTTGGTATGGATTGGTAAAATTAGCATTTGGTATGTAGTGGTAAAATAGAGAGGAGGGATCCAGTTTGAATGCTTCCTGTGAGAGTAGCTGTTTTACTGTGCTGCTTACAGGAGAGTTGCAGGAGGCAGCCGTGCTCCCTCTCTTCCAGCAGCATTTTTAACAGTTGCACAATAGATGGCTAATGGTTTGCTGGTGAATAATTTTCACAGAGAGCTTACTATGCAGCAGCTTGTCTCATAAAATTGTGGAAAAGAACACAGTAGGATTCAAGTTACCAATAGTGATATAGCTAGCATATACCATGGGGGTTTTGTGTAAGCTGTGGTATGTAGGCAGTTCTGAACAGGATTGTGTGCATGTTCAGGGGAAATGTGAGTTAACTGGTGGAATTTGTTATATTTTTTTTGTAATAGTATGAAATTGAAATCAAGAGGGTAAGCAACATAGCTGTAGAGATCATGATTGAAAAATATCTTCTCCCATCTGATTTGTCTCTGTATCTTGTTTTCTGAAATGCCCTTTTCTTTTTCCTTTTTCCGAAGGCCACTGAAAAGTGTTATGTTGTCTGTGTGCATGTGTCAGCCTGGCAGTGTAAATTTGATGGTGGCTACAATACATCTCCCTTCCTTCCTTCCTTCCTTCCTCCCTTCTCTCAGGGAGTGTTACCATAGCATTTCCCTCCCAGGGACTCTCGCAGAGCTGCAGATGGGATTCTCGCTATGAACTGTGCACTGCTCAGTCGGATACACTCAGTACTGTAGAAGGAAAATGGGAAAGAAAGGGTGACTTAGCAACACGGATAAAGCTTTCCTGGTATTTCCAAGAAGTGAAAACTTTATTTGAAACAAAGGCTTATTTTCATTAAATTGAGGATGGGATGTTTCTATGCAGGGAAGCAAATCCTGTTTCTCTCCACCACCTCAGTCTGTTTCCTCTTGTCCAGGGGGATTGATCTGAAATACTGCCTGCTTGATCCTGAGGCTTAAGTTTCTCTTTTTTCCCCCCCTTCTCCTTTAGCTGTGGACATGGCTTGAAGAACTACAGAAAGAACTGCTTGATGATGTCTATGCTGAGTCTGTGGAGGCTGTCCAAGACCTAATTAAACGTTTTGGTCAACAACAACAGACCACTCTGCAGGTTACAGTCAATGTCATAAAGGAAGGCGAAGATCTTATACAACAACTAAGGTAAAACAAATTTTTATTTAAATCTCTTCTAGTGTACATCTGATATTCTGTGAGGCTCTTTCTGTTTGAGGGTAGAGATGATGACTGCAAGATATGACCTATAAATAAAACTGGTAAATGTTAGGATAACAATGGTGTTTCATGCTATACTAACGGTCTCTAACCTTCTGTTTACAGGAAGCTCAGCTTATAAACACTAACTTCACAAGAAGAAGATTTTGTTTACATAAGCTACCTTTTTGATAGAAGCAATCGTATGCCTTTGTGGTCTGACGTGCAGGGCTCTACAACATTCTGAGTTCTGAGCAGCAGTCTTTTTGAAAAGAGACACTTTAAATTGTTTTGCAGACTGATGAGTAACTTTACTGTAGTAAAGACCATCACTTTGCAGTCCATTTCATTCAGTAACAATCTAAATAAATTTGGGCCACAGCTACACTTGTACATGTCCCCTTTGCAGGAGCTGATATTATCATATGTGAATTTACAGATTTTATAAAAAGATTAAGTCATAGGGGTTTTATTATTGTCTAATTTTGATATTTTTTTTTTCCTGCAGGAAGGTTCAGTAAAGTAAATAGTTATCATATGCCACTTAATAATACTCTTCCTTTTTTTTTTCTTTTTTTTTTTTTTCCTTCCCCTCTTACCCCTCTCTCTGCTTTTAACAGGGATTCTGCCATCTCTAGTAACAAGACCCCTCATAACAGCTCGATCAACCACATAGAGACAGTCCTGCAGCAGCTGGATGAGGCCCAATCTCAGATGGAGGAGCTTTTTCAGGAACGCAAGATCAAGCTTGAGCTGTTTCTGCAGCTCCGTATATTTGAAAGAGATGCAATAGATGTGAGTATCTGCTCTTGGAGTTGCACTGCATTTATTTTTTCTCTTGTGTAGGAACTTTTTTGCTGAGATTGCTAGGTAGCTGCATTGGCATGTGACTTAAATGGCTGATAGACATACTTTTTACCTGAACTAAGGCTAAGCTGTTACAGTGCCATCCCCCTGCAAAACTTCAAGAAGTTTTGAGTCTGTCCAAATTTGGAGGAGGGCTTCAGTTTATCAGTGCAAAGTTTCTGTTGGTGTGCAGGGACATGTATACATTGTGCTGTACACGGTGACTGAGTGGGTGCCTTGGAAGGTTCAGGGTATATCCACTGGTAAATGAGCCTGTTTTGAGTGTACAATGGCTTATCTTCAGACTCTGGACAACAGGAGTTACAGCAGCAATTTTACCTCTTCACCTGTATGTGGTGAAAGCTGTGACTGTTGGTTAGGTATGAATGGTGTAAGGGCAAAGAGGCAGTCAGCAGAAGTGTTAGCTTTTCTTGGTTTGGTTGTTATTTTGGGGGTTTTGTTCATTTTAGTTTGGTTTGTTGGTTTTTTGGGGTTTTGTTTCTTGTTTGTGCGTGGGTTGGTTTTAGTTTTTTGGGTTTGTTTTTTTGGGTTTTTTTTGGGGGTGTTTTTTTTTTCCTTAGATCAGGATTAGATATTATTGCTGAAGTCTGGTTTAGCTAAGCACACTGTTACATGCAATGCAGGAATAGGCAGACACAGTTCCTTGATCTGTGCCCACAGAGGAAGTGAGAGTGTGCATTCTACAGTAATAACAATTCTGATGTAAAGAAGACTAAGAAGGTTCTCTATTTTGCAATTCACGCTAGTCTGCAGGGAGCTCGCTACTTCAATTATGAGAGAGTACCTGTCCTGCGTATGCAAGGGAAAGATTTTGGCAAAATTGTGATTGTAATAATTAGTTGAATGACTGGTATATGTGGAGGAACATGAAAGGTATAGTCAGCTATTTTGCAATCTCTGCAGAAGTGATCTGTAGTGCTTGATGTCTGTGTGATGTTTCTCAGAACGCTCTTATTGAGGAAATAGCAGCTATGAGGGCATACCAAGAAAGAATTAGGTTAAACATTTGAGTGAAGCTCAAGATTAAGGTATTGCTCTTTGCTGTAGGTTACATAAAACAGGATTTTACAATAGCAGAAGGCCAGTTGCAGGAGCACTGCTTTGCAGATGTGTTCTAGTCCTTCAGTGCAGCACAGCATCACAGATAGTAGTAATTCTGTGTATGTTGTTTGGAGATACCCATCGGATTTTGCATTGGAAAACTACAAACCCTAACTCGACAGGTCCTGTCAGCTTTTCTAATGCTGACACTTGCCATGCTTTACATTTTGGCACATACAGCATAAAGCACAGTACCAATTACCTTATTGAAAGAGTTGGTGTGTTTTGTTTATATGGCTTGGAAACAAAAGCCATGGTTAAGATTGTCAAGGAGAGGCCTCCAGGGAACAAAACTACCCTGGCTGCAGAGCGTCTTCAGCAAAATGTTATTGCTTTGCTGTCTCTGTACCATGTCCTCTCTCTGCTTCCTCAGCAAAGCATGCTTCTCTTTTCCCTCTCCCTGAAGGCAGCCATCTGTTTGGAAACTTCCAGGAAGAAAATGCAGAGACTAGTTCCAGGTCAGTTGTTTGAAAGCAGAAGCTCAGCTAAAGTAACATAATACTGAGGAGGAGCCACATGCCAGTTGTGAACTTGCTTTGTTTTAACCTCTTCCTTTGTCAAGGATTTTTCATGATTGGTCTAGTCAATGAAGACTTGTGTGTAGGGCCAGTTCATTTATGGGAGCATCCTGTGAGGACAGTTTTTCTGGAAGGCAAGTAGTGTTTCTAGCTTGTCTTACTGCTTGCAAAAGAAAGCAGGCTAAAATGGGACAGAGGGCTCCCCTAGTGTTGCAGGATCTTACAGGCTTCTGGGGACTGTGGGGAGATTTGTTGGCAGGGTTAGTCCTCTTCTTTCTGTCCTTACTCTTCCCTTATTATTCACATATAAAAGATTGTTTCTTTAGTTGCTGTCTTTATCCTACAACTTTTCAGGTTGTCCTGCTCTTCTGAAATTGCTGTAACTGCAGCACTGTCTCTGTTCTGCCCCTTGCTCTTGGCAGATAAACCTGACCTTCTCTATCCTCTAGGTTTTTATGTGCCATCGGTTCTGAGCTGTTTGAAGGACTCTGTCGCGAATGCCTGTATTAACTAAAGGGAAGAAGGAGCAAAATAGTGTACAGAGTCCCTTTCTATTGTGATTAGTAGCATAAGGAAGATGGGTATGGACCTAGCCAGTGGGAAGATAAAACCAGAGGCAATGTATGCAGCCTAAAATGTGTGTGTTTCATCTGCATCTGTGCATTTTTGCTTGTCTGTAAGTTAAATGCCTCGAGGACTATGTCAGGGCTCCACACAAAGCATACCACACACTTTTCAACTTGCAGCTTTATCTCAACTCTATTTTTGGACCATACTTACAAGATGCCTGTTAAGTCATACAGCTGAAAAGGCAAGGATGCAGAGTGCTGGATCACAGAGACCTAACTCTTTTCCCTTTCCCATTTTCCTTTTTTCTTTCTCCCCAGCGCATAATATTTTCCTGGTCCTGGTTAGCACTCAGTTGGTATAAAGAATGCTAGTTAGACTCTTCTGAGAAGAGATCTGTGGTTTTTTATTTCTTTCCCACTCAGTGTGAAAGAGTCAGCATCCCTTCTATGTTGCACTCTGCATTGTTTCCTGTCATTGTTACCTTTACATTTGCTAAAACCTAGGAATGTCAGGCAGCTCAGACTCTGCACTAGGAACTTCTTGAACACATGCTATGGTAAGTAGTTACCCTGTGTTTATGGTGGGTTGTCCATTTCTTGAGAGCAGAATTTGTGATTCGGTTGCTTTAGATGTCTGTTAGTCATTTGTCTTTGTTCTGTTTGTTTAATGCTAAATGTCCTACCAGAACTTTACAAACAAAAAAAAAGGATCCTGCTCACTCTGAAAGTGTTGTTTGTAAAGCAGAACTTCAGGGGAAGCACTGAAGAGTTTGGGCAGAGGAGGACTTAGTGCACGTTATTTTTGTTTTAACTCTGCCCAGCTGTGATGTTCACTGAATTCCTCTCTTTTGAATGAAAGTGGGACCGTACTGGCATTATTTATTTGAATTGTGGGCTTCCTGGCCTTTTGAAGGGGACAGGGAATGTCTTGCTCTTGTACAGTGTTCCAGACTGCTTTAAGCAATGTACAGGCCAAGATCTTAACCTTGGGGTTGCATGAAATAACACGGGAATAAGCTATAATTTTTACTATTGATCATTGTTGTTCTTTGGAGACAGCATCACTGAAACTTCTTGGCTGAGGTGACACATGGTGTTTACCTCTTAGAACTACCTGTCATTCTCAGGTACAGTGACTCTCAGGATAGTTTAAGAGGACATAGTGACTACAGTCTATTTAACTGCTTCCATTATTATAAAATACTGATACTTAGCCACACCAATGTCCTGGTGTGAGTTTATTCTCTTTATTACTTTATTTCCACTCAGGTTGCTAGTAAAAGAGATAAGGTTTTGTCATCTGTTCTAAAGAGGGGTGGACTGGCTTTCCTTTTAAAACAGCAGCATAAATGTACCATGTTAAATCTTAATCCTCTTTTTAACGGTATTTAGAAAGACAGTAGAAGACAATTTTGACAGCAGAGTTTCACAAACCTTCTTTAATGCTCAGATGTCTCAATTTGACCACGTCTGACCGACTGCAATTACTTCTTGAGGTTAATTTACGAGTATCATTAACTGAACTGGATGAAAATAAGATGATAAATCTGATTTGTGAGAAATTCCATAGTGCAGTAGATGGTTTGAAGAAACAGATGACCTCTGCTGCTTTTACTAATGAATGAACACAGAGTTTTGAAGGTAAGCTGGCAAGAGCAGGTCTGTGGTGTGTGAAAGCAGAAACGAGGGGGTAGCTGGAAGGTAAGCAGTTTCTCAAGCTGGCCTGTTAGGAAGACCTGAAGTTTCTGAACTATTTCAGATCAGTTGAAAGGAGATAAATAGCAAAAAGAGGTGATGAGGTATGTTTGGCATAGACTGAGTAAAAGGGAAATAAAGGGAAGTTGTGAAGGGGAAGCCTGTGTGTGTGTTTAGAGGGGAAACCACTCATAAATAGATTGTGCATGTGATGTTCAGAGCACATGAAAGAGATAAAAGAAGCTTCAAGCAGTAGCTAAAAGCCTTGTCCTGTACATCTTTCCTGTATGCCTTGTCCATCAGCTTTTCTGTTTTCAGTGTTACTACTGAAACATGAGTTTCTGTTTGTTTTCACTATGGTAGAGCTGGCTGGTCAGAATTAGGTATTGCAAATAGCTACTCTAATTGTTTGGTACCTCCCTTCATGGTATAGTGCAAAATTTGAATACTTAGTGAATCAAGTAAAACTTTTGCAGAAGACCTTTAAAACAGGAAGTAACTGATGCCACAGTTTTAATAATAATTGCGCCTTTTATGGCCTTCAAGAAAGATTGTAGCTGACTACAGAAGCTTTATGCAGATGACTTAACTTAGCTTTCTCCTCAGTCCTGTTTTTTCAGAAGGTTTGTTTTCCTGGAATTTTTCTGACAGTTTAACTGTCTCAGTAGCTTCACGGCTCTGATTAACCACTTGAAAAGCATAGTGGCATATTCCATTTGCTAACAAATGACTTTGGTTAAATATTTATGCAATCAGCTACGTTGTTACTAGTGCCTGTTTGGACAGATCCTCTTTTTGCTGTGTCTTGCTGCATAAGTAGGTGATTTCCTGTCGTTTAGCAACATTCACGTCAGTTTGTCCTGCTCTTGGAATTGTAGAACTCTGGAGCTAAGCTGTACTCAGTTCTTGATATCTATAATTTCACTTTCCCAATGCACTGGAGTCATTTGTGGCAAAACTCTGCTGAAAATCCTGAAAAGAAATTGATTACAGGCTTGAGGGTTAGTAAGTGTGTCAGACTTACATATTTGAAGTAAATGATGAAACAAAGCTGTGCCATAAGAACTCAACCACCTTGATCAATGAGGATTGTAAGCACTATCTATTAGACTTAAGAGTTTTGTATCCTAATTAGAAGGAGTATTTTACATTTCAGCCAGGTTTTGCAGTATGATTTGGAAATGCACTTGTGTGGACAGACAAGGAGGACTTCTTGTTTATGATACATATGTTAAAAAAGAATACTTCCTCAGCTACCCTCTTTGGACCTCTTATGACTGAGAGTAAAATCCAGAATTAAAGTGCAAGCTGAAGTTGTCCTAGTTTCACTTGGAATAGAGTTAATTTTATTTCTAGTAGACAGAAATGTAGCTGAATTATTTCAGCAAGCAAATTCAGCTCTAATGTTACAGTGATACTGTAATAAAGTAATATTTTTTGGTTTTGCTCCATTCATTAAATATCCTGCCTACTGCGACAAGTAGTGCTTCTCAGTTGTCTGGCAGAAGTCAAAGGTGCTCAGAAAGCCTGTCGCTTCCTGCTCACAAAAGAGTAGAGCTGTCTTTTTTGTAAAAGGGCTCAACACTGGTGTAATTGAAAGCTCAGCTGGCTCTCGATGTGGGAATTAATACCGGGTACAGACTGAAAAATTGAAAAGATGGTGTAGGTCAACATTTTCCTTTAAAAGTGGAGATAAAAACATTTTGATTTCATCTGTTTCTTAAGTGATGTGTTGATGAAGGTGTACTTTAAATAAGGCAGGGGTACCCACACTATCACAAGCACTGGTTGAAGGAGAGCTGTAGTGGTTCTCGAAGAGATTCTTCTAGATTGTTTGCTGAAATTTAAAATCCATGCAAAAACAACCTATGTCCAAACCACGATCGGTGAAGTCAATCAACACTGAGCAACTCAAGTTTCTGACCTCCATCATAAGTGTGACATGGGAAATAAACATATGTTGTGTAATGGGTAATTGAACATTGTCTTCCTCCTTTTTTCCCCCAGATAATTTCAGACCTTGAGTCTTGGAATGATGAGCTCTCTCAGCAGATGAATGACTTTGACACTGAAGATCTCACAATAGCAGAACAGAGGCTCCAACATCATGCAGACAAAGCCCTGACCATGAATAACTTGACCTTTGATGTCATCCATCAAGGGCAGGATCTGCTGCAATATGTCAATGAAGTGCAGGCATCTGGTAAGATGGCTCCTTCATGCTATTCCAGGCAGTGGCTTTGTAAGAATTATCCAGTTGTCTCTCTATGGAATTTGTGAAAATAATAGAGATGCTGGTTAACCATAAATTGGAGACATGTGGACATTATTTTTTTTTTAATACTTAAATCATTTCATAGCATTCATGAGAATATATTGTTATTATGGCACATAATTTTTATCTAGGAGTTGGCAACACCTGGAGATATTTAGGTTTTGAAGAAAGGGCTTCCACTCAGGAAATCAGTAAAATTAGAGTAAATAGTGGGGGGTTAATTTTACAGTTAATCAGAGCAATGCAATCAAGCAAAAATTTTCAGCTTTGAAGTAATATATCTTTTTTGTTCATTGTGCCCCTTCACTTGATGTTTTTAACCGTATGCAGTCACCTAGGATGAATCTTGGGCTTCTTTAAAAAAAAAAGTTAATATTAAGTAATAATAAAAATTAGTATTTTTGAAGAGTACAAACCCCAATGCTTATTTAAGCAAACACTCAGAAGATCAAGGTGAACTTTGAGAAGGAACTGGAAAAGTAAAATGTGGAAAGGGGCTGTTTGTCTTCAGAAGACTTGCAGGTCATTGATAAGCAGCGGGCTGATTACAGGTGTCGAGCTGCTGTGTGACCGAGATGTAGACATGGCCACCCGAGTGCAGGACCTGCTGGAGTTCCTGCATGAGAAGCAGCAGGAGCTGGACCTGGCCGCTGAGCAGCACCGCAAGCACCTGGAGCAGTGTGTGCAGCTACGACACCTGCAGGCCGAAGTCAAGCAGGTATGCAGGGAATGGGGGGACACACCACCGAGCTGTCGCATGTCTTGGAGGGGTTTGTTCCCATAACAGAATTACTTTCTGTTGTCTGTATCAAATCTTGCATTTGGAGGGAGTAGGGATTTTGAATTGAGCACCTAAGAAACATCATCCTCTGTTAACATTAGGTGTGGTTTTTAATTTGTATCAACTGTCTGTGTTTCTTCTTGGGTACAAGTCATGTATTTGAAGTGTAGAGCAATTTGATCTGATGTTAAATCCATACTTCTTTAACCTGTATGGTGATCAATAAAAATATTCCGTGAGAGGCTCTGCACACTGACCTTTTTGGTATATTGTTTGAAACATCTATAAATAATGATAATATAACATCAGCATGGTTTACTTTCCGGGAGAAGAAGATGAAGTTTTGCTTCTCCTGGCAATAAAGTGGCAAGTTTTTGAGGTCCTTATCATAGAATCGTAGAATAGTTTGGGTTGAAGGAAACCTTAAAAGGGTCATCTAGTCCAACTCCCTTGCAGTGAGCAGGGACATCTTCAACTAGATCAGGTTTCTCAGAACCACATCCAGCTTGGCATTTATCTTACGTGATAAACACCTAAACCTTTGGTGAATTTGAGGTGCTGTGGGCAAAACCACTGAAATAGATGAAAATTTAAAAAACAAACTAACAAAAACTCTACTAGAAAGGTGAGAGTTTTTCATCTTTCTCACACTTGGCAGCATCACAGATGTCTACACAGATGTCTCTTGCATGAATATGGCCCATAATGGCTCCCAGTGCAACTTGTCCCTTTTCTGTTTGTTATGAGCTCCTAAAAAATTCATCGCCCTCATGAGACTGTGAATGAGAACCCCAGATTGCCAAGTGATATAAAAGTCCAGTTTGCATAGAAGAGGTGAATAGAACATTCCCAAAGTACCTCAAGGCAGCAGTTGGTTACTCTGTAATAGCAGAGCCAAAGTTTCTGTATGGCCTTGAATAAAAGGAAGGCAAGGAACTGGTAGTGTCTGCTGTCAGTGCAATCAGGTGTTAATCAAATACACAACCTTCTAGTTCAAGCCTTTGCATGCTCTACTGAACAATCCTGAATCTGTCTTAGCACTCGTTCATCTTCATAAATACAAATTACAAATGACTCCTTTCATGTGAGTAATGGTTGAGATGAAGTTATTGCAGAACAGGATAGTTTCTGTACTCAGTTGCATACTTTCTTGAGGATGAAGGAAAAGAGTGCACATATGCAGAGGAAAGAAGAAATTAAGAGTGTGAATGTCAGCTGAAGCAGTCTTATCCCTTTGCAGTAGATCAGTAGGTTAGGGTGGGATGGGTTAGTGAGAAAAAGAAACTGTTAATTCCCATGATACTGAACTCGTGTTCCATCACAGAACAGAATATACAATTTTGATGATATTTCAAAGACACACTATTGAATAGTTACTTACATTGCATGCTCCCACAATAGATTTCTCTGTGTGTGCAAGTTAAATGTGTCAAGACAGACACACATGGTTAAACATGTGGCTGCAGAACAAATGTTCTGTATTTTGGCAGATACAAGAAGATGATGAACATCATGGATTGTAGAGGAATGTCTGTGTTGCACTTCGTATGTGGTTTGTTGGTGATTCTGTAAGATCTTTTAACTTCTTCAAACCACTACTAGCCCTGACTGAAACTGAAACTCGAATTTAGATTTTTAAGAATGCGCTGAAAAAAATGAGTTCATCATATAATAAAGATATAGATAGTGTACTATTCTAGCCAACTGCCTTTTCATAATAGATTGGGATTTAGGAGAAAAAACAGATTCATTCTATTTTGTATTCCTGTCTCTATCAAGTGAGATTTTTGTGTTGAATTAAATGCTATAATAGGCATGAATTTTCAAACAAAATTACAGGACCATGTAGCTGACAAAACGTTCATTTATTACACTCTTTTTCCATATTTTCATTGTACAGCTTAATCTGCGATACTTCCCTGGCCAGAAGGGCTAAAAATTGAATGGAGCTAAACCCGAATGTCTCATAGGATTTCTTTTTATCCCCTTTGGAATGCTTTAGGGCTGGTATCTCCTAGTTTTGTGATTTCGGTTTCTTTTTCAGAAAACCGCATTTGATTTATTTTAGTTCTTACTAAATAGCACAAAGCACAATCTCCTGTTTCTGCAGCACTGGGGATAAACAGCTCAGCAGGTGTCTTACCTGAGAGTAAATGACATGGTAAACCTCCTCTTCATTCTGTTTTGTTTGTATTTTGTTGCCTGAAGCAGTGTTTCCAGTTCAATTACTGTGATTTTTCTCTCATATTTGTTGTTAATGAACTGGGTGTAAGCACACTTACTGTGTAGATGGGATACCATCTCCGTAGCAAGGATTTTAACAGGATTTCCATTTGAATCTTACCTGCCAAACTGTCCTTACTGCTATTGTATTTTTACACACACATACATAAAACATATAGAGTTTGTAGTCACATGAAAAGGTTAGACTGGAATACTGCAGGAATTTTTCCATAGGGTTCATTGCTCGGATTACTGAATGGAGACCAGCAGACTGTCTGCTGGGTTAGTTTTTTAGTCAAATACTTGCAAGGAGTCTCTGCAGCATTAAGCAGTGAAACTTGGAGCTTAGTGAATTCTTATCAAATAAGAACAGAGGACAGATAAAAACATCCAGAGTTACTTCTCCCCTTACTAATGTATCCGTTCTGCATTTATGGCATTGAAGTTCTGTATATCAAACCTCAGGAGTAGGAGGAAGCAGAAGGGCCAGAAGACAAAGAGAGATTTAAACAAAACCTGCAAAGAATTTGCTTGTCAACTTGATGTGTAATAGGTGCAGAAGGGGCAAAAACAGATAGAAGATTACAGGGGAGGAAAACCTCAGAAGATAGGAGGGAAGAGGATGCTCACTGAAATAAGAAGGGACAGCTGCATGTGGGAAAAACAATGTGGGAAGGAAAATGTGACCTTTTACAGGGAAGGGACATATGAGTAGGTAGAGGCAGAGAAATATTTAGCAGGGGATCTGTTTCATCCAGAACTCCACTTGCATGTTTGCCAGACAAACTTTTTTTTTAATCACGTAAACTGTAGGTGCTAGATTACTTATTGCTTCAGTCACCCCCACATACTCACTTTGTAGAATTGAATGCTTTGCTCTGCTTAGCATGCAGTACCTGCCTAGGTCAGAATCTCTACCAAGCTCAAAACCCAATGCAGTTGGGTTTACTATGCTTGTCAAGCCTTTTCAGTGCAATATTATCTGCTGCCCTGATCATGGTGCATGTTCTTAGATATATACCTATGTATTCATATCTGTACAACAGTGTGCAAATACTTGTACCAAGTACAAGCCTGTACCATCAAGAGTAGCTTGACCTCCTTTATGTTCTCACATACAGATCTTGTAGCTTAGTGCAAACACAGTACAGTACTTGAGCTCTGATTCTCCCAAAATACTACTCCAGAAGAGTATCCTGGCACTCTGTGTTGTGCCATATGGATATGAAAACATAGCTAGGACAGCAGGCTGAGGTAGGTATGTTTCGTGATCACGTTCAGTTAGAGTCAAAAAATCAGTCCAAGAAACTAATCTTAAATCAAGCATTTATCTGTAGAACTACCTACTTGACCCTTTCAAATGTTCCAAACTCTGCTTCATTTCCACAGTTTTTCAGTGCTCTACCTATGCTTTTGTAGCCTGCTGAAGACTGCAAGGGGAAAGATGGGGTATGTGGTCTACCCAGACAGTGTGGTGATGGGAACATGCCAACAAACAGGCAGCAGCCCTGGAAGAAGAACAGACTTGCTATTTACCAGTGCTCGTATTTTCCCCTTGAGTGACATTCAGAAGGCCTGGAACTTGGAACTGAACATCTACTTCCCAAAAGTGGGAAAGGATTAGCCAAGGGAGGATTATAGATCAACTAGTTTAACATAATTCCCAGGAAAAATATTGAAACAAGTAGATTATTAAACCTGAACGGTGACGAGAGGAGAAAAGGTTAACGTAGATTAATTAAGCGTAGGTTCCTATTGATAAATCCTGTTTCTTTCTGAGAAGATAACAGGTCTTCTGGGTAGAGGTGAAAAAGAAAATGACATAGATCTTCTTTCCATTAAAGCTTTTAAAATACTTCAGTCTATCTGGCCCTAGCTTACTCTGAGAATATCATACGAGACTACATTACCATGAATGATAACTTGCTGGAAAACCATACTCAGTAGCAAAAGTGAAGAGACTCACTAGATTGGAAAATGGATTTAAAAATAAATAAATATAATAATCTGTAGAAGTCTGTATTTGGATACTAGTTCATGCATTCAGTAAGAAAATCTACATGTTAGACTGGAGATTTTGATTTTAAATTTGAAGATAAAAGAAGATGGAAAGGGGGCTTGAGTTCACCAGAAGACACTGGATTACAGTTCAGAGTAATCTTGACGTATGGAAGAATTGTGTTGTGAGGATATGAATTTTATTAGTGACAAATACAGATCATGATGTACTGGCAAGAATAATCAGCTGAACAAATATATCACAGGACTAATTACTAGCTGGGCAGCAGTTCTATAGAAAAATTGTACAGATGACAGTGAATAACCTGAATTATGTCCAGCTTTACTCAATATTTGAAAGATTTTGACTGAGGTTATGGTTATCAACTGGAGAGATCTTGCAAGAGAAGTGTGAGAAAAATAAGGCACTTAACTTTGCATGGGAGAGATTGAAGAGGCTGTGGTCAACAAGAGGAACTTGGAGGAGGGAATTGGGTGATGATCTTGATGCCAAGAGGGGGAAATTTTTTCTTTTCTTTTTCTTCCCCCCCTGACTGTGGGCAGGAGAAATTAAATTAGCCAAAATTAAAGCAAGAGGGATTTGAGTGTTAGACATTAAAAAGATTTATGGTGATAAAAATGTCTGGTGAAAGTGTGGGATTGGAGTTTTGAGTAACATACAAGGTGCAGATCTTACACTTGCATGTTCCTGCTGTTGGTAAGGAATGTGCAAGGTGCCTTCCTGAGGCTTCTCACCACCCAGGGATTCTTCTGGTTTGAGTAGAAATGTCAAAAGCAACACATTCTGAAAACCAAAAATCTCTAAGCAGTTAGAAGACACTTAATGATCACGTTTTTCTCAACATTAATATCCAAAACTATCTGCTTACTAAGTTGATGTCCTGAATTTGTATTACTGACACTGGCTCTTAAGCAAATAATGCTTGTAGCTTGTTCCTGTTTTCCAGGTGACAGAACACAGCCTTGTTCAGAGTATAAACTGAAACCACAAGCATGTAGTAGTTGACTGAAAGATATGAGTTGTCAGCTAAGTGAAATTATAGTGAATGTGTTTATTGACTATATTATTCACTGTAAATATATAATCAATAAATTTTTTAGTTATCAACTCTGGTATTGCATATGGTCCTAAATATTTTTGTCCCTAGCAATGATGCTTTTCTTGCTGGTTGGTAGTAGAATTGCATATTTCATGATCATATCTTTTGTTACAGGTTTTGGGCTGGATCCGAAATGGAGAGTCAATGTTAAATGCTGGGCTTATCACTGCTAGCTCCTTGCAGGAGGCAGAACAGTTACAGAGAGAGCATGAGCAGTTTCAACATGCAATAGAGGTAAAAGCACCATTTCAGTGGCTGTAGACAAGAAGTCCTGTATTACAGTTCATGAGCCTCTGTAAATAGCACTGTTGTGTTCGTGCTACGATATTTTTAGTTTAGGAAAAGCTGTTGTAATCATCTTACGGCGAAGAGGTAAAAACACTGGGAAGGTGTCTTGTTCATTTTGGAGCTGCAATTCCAGGTGAACACATCATCTTTGTAAAGCGATAGCTGTTCCAAGCAATTTTATTGAAAATGGTGTTTGGCTTTGTTAGAATACAACATATAATGCTAATTGTTAAAGTTAAGAATAAATGGAAGAGCAGACATCATTTTTGTGTATTTTGATACGGTCCTTTAAGGTTTCAGTGAAATTCGTGTGTGGCTGTTTGTCCATCCTTCTGCCATGACTTCAAGTGAAACTTGCCAGGTTGGTCATCTGTCTGCAAAAAATAAGCAGAGATCTTAAAACTGACTGAAATATAGTATTATTAATTTATATGCACTGTCAAGGGAGTTACAGTGATATTGATTACATATAGCATACAGTTTTTAAGAATGTTACTTTTTGTTGAAAGATTAACTGATCTTATGATTGTCTGAGAAAACTGTTTTCAGAAGTACTTTGTCTTGCAGTAACTCTTTCATGTTCATTTGCTGTTTGGTGAAGTTTTATGCTTCCCATCACTTTTTACAGTTTGCACTATATATACCCTCATTTTGTGAGCTTTGGTAATTCTTCTAAGTATAAAAATCATGAGACCTCTGGGTGTTTCTCAATTTCAGAATAAATGACTTAAGAAGCTTTAAATTCTCTGGGGTTTGGGTCATTCTGTTGTCAGGTGTAATACTTATTATAGTTAGGGGTTCCAGATTTTAGGCAAGTATATGTTTAAACACTGTATGCTTACAACGAATGGAGAATTGTCTTTTTTATTGGCCTGCATGTCTGCATCTTCACTAGTTCACTACTGATGTGTAAAAGACTGCGGTAAAGCTGCGAGAACAGTAATAGCGATCAAGCCAAAATAAGATACATCCTTTTCATCTTCTTTTTCCTAATCTTGAAGGGAAAGAAAATCAACCTGAAATTCATAATTATTACAAAGTATACTGCAATATAGATATGCCATGTGTGGCTTTATGCTAGGCAGTGGCTATTGCTTACAAACTGCTAGTCATTGTTGATTTAATGATAAATCTCTACAGGATTTATTTCCTTTGTATTTGCATAGTGACGTCATGCAGTGACTAATATTAGACATTAGTTTTAGTTGTGTATGTTTATAGAGGTGTCATTGACACAGTGGAAATGTGAGCTGTTGAGGTCTTCAAGAAAATTTGCTGAAGTGTTCCACTGAACTTCTGAATTTTCACCTCTTGTCAGAAAACACATCAAAGTGCCCTGCAGGTTCAGC